>NC_056739.1:1048113090-1048126085 GCF_019279795.1 Protopterus annectens | reverse complement strand
TAAGCCCTGAAAGAGGAATATGCCTGGTAAATAAAAATTAATGTCCACAACCTTGTGCAAAAAATGTGTATATATATATATATATATATATATATATATATATATATATATATATATATATATATATATATATATATATACATATATATATATATATATATATATATATACACACACACACACACACACACACACACACACACACACACACACAACAATAAGGGGAAAAACCAAATCATAAATGGACTGGGAGGAGGAAGGTAGAGGATACAGGAGCAGCTAGAGAATGGTCCTAGCAATGCCTGCTTTAGACATGGAAATGGAATTTAGTTTGCAGTGCTTTAAGTATAATACCTCTACAGTCCACCCCTTTCCAAGGTCCTAGTATAATGTGACTTGACCCTACCTGAAACTGAATTGTTATGGTGGGTATAACAAGAGAAGAAAACAGGGGATAACCATTTGTAAATAGTCTACTTTGACTCATTTTGTCTTTTTTTTCTACCCTTATAAGAAATGAATAACTAATCAGAGGTTCTGAAGATTTTACTTCTGTCAAGATAATATCCGACTTGTCTGTGGATATCCAGGGTATGAAGAATCCTTTTTACCTCATTTTTAAGTACTAGAAAGAAGACAGAGAAATGGATGGTTCAAAGTAAACTGAGACGCCACTTTAGGCATAAATGAAGCATTAATTCTCAAGGAAACCCTATACTGTAGATAATGAGATAAGGCTGACTTAACATGGGAACTTGCAACTTAGACATTCTTATTACAAAAGGCTGTGCAATCAGCAAAATTGTTTTCCATGTTATGACCTCAAACCAGCCCGATGAGGTGGCTTGAATGGTGCAAGAGTTCATTTTTTCAAAACAAACTTAATATCCCAAGAAGAGACACCTGTTTTCTAGGTTGATGAAAATGCAGAACCCCTTTCAAAATTATTTTAACATCAGAAATGCACTGAAATGAGGAGATCCACAGGAAGGCATGCTGAAAATGGTCAATTGAATGTTGACAGAGGAGTGTGAAGGCCAGAGGATAACTCCTCACAAATATTGTACAACCAGAGAGATACTGATGGTAAAAGAGCCATGATTCTTATCCTGCTACCAACTAGAAAATCTTGTCCCTTTAAGTAATGCATAATTTCCTGGTAGCAAGTTTCTTTTCCTCCACTAACACCTGCTGAACATCCTTACAGAATAAGTGCCTGAAAGGTAATAAAACTTGATCATCCAGGAAGCTATTTGCAGTTGTTTTCAAGTTTGGGTGCATCAAACAACTCCTGTTTTGTGTTAGAAGATCCAGTATATGGGAAAGCTTGTGGCAATTGCCCATGGCCATTTCCAAAAGAAGGAAGAAACACTGTTGCCAAGCCAGAAGGGAGTCACCCCAATGATCTTTGGAAAGTTCTTCTGAATCTTCAGAATGACCCTAGATATCAGTGAAAATGATGGAAAGGCATACAGGAACATTCCTTTCTAAGGACATGAAAATGCATCTGGTTTCCAAGCTTGCTTGCCAGGAACCCTGAAGCAAAATTTTCTGTGTTGTGTGTTATAAATGGAGGGGGAAATATACACATGTTTTTGTTTTAAATAGCTGGATCAAATCATGTAAGACTACCCTAACTCAACTTCCATTTTTAAGGGTCTGTCATGGCCCTGCTCATCTTGTCTGCTACAATGGTTTGCTCTGATGGGAAGCAAAATGTCTGTAGAATGAGATTATGGTGAAATGCTACATCCTAGGTTTTCATGGCCAGTTTTAACACAGGGTAAATATCTGAAGCCCTCCTGTTTAAGTATCACATCACTGTAGTGTTGTCTGCAATCCCTTGTAATGGCCTTAGGAAACACAGATGATTGAGAAAATTAACAGCATTTATTACTGCAAACATACTTTATGTTTATATGTTTTGGTCCATTTTTTTTTGTTCTAAAGACCCTGCACTTTTACTCCCAGTGACACAGCTCCCCAAACAAAGTCTAAGCCATCTACAGTTACAGATTGTGTTGGAGTTGGAAGGGAAACTAGGAGACCTGGATTCAGACAGAAAGCAACTGGAATTTGGAAAGTCAAGGTATGATGATGCTGGGACCATACAGATTTTAGGTACCGTTGCATCATCCGCATGTTTATTTAGTCTATAGGAATCATAAGAATGAGGGATGCCATAAATTCTAATGGCCTTAGAAACTCCCTTGTAGAAGTCCTGGACTGTATGAAAAAAAACTTAGGAATTGATCAAAATATTGAGTTACTTTTTCCTGTAGAAGAAAAGCTCTTTGAACTGAGGTATTTAACAGATCCTAAGGAAAACAATCCACAAGGAGAAGTCAAACAAGACTTTTGAATGTTTTTGAAAACTCAGTCTAATAAAGAACATTCTTACCCAAATGAGAAATTCCTTGACACTTTGAAAAAAAGACTCTGCACAGATAAGAGAGTTGCCTAAACACTAAAGCTACACAATCTGTGAAAACCCTTTGAGCACTGGATAAATGAAATGGTGATGCATAAGACTGAAAGTGTAATCCTGATGCAGAAAACATTTAAAATGTTTGAAATCTGAGGCTCTAGGAATATGATAAGCATTCTTTAAATCTATAGTTACCAAAAATGAAAGGGGGGTCAGTGGTAATACGTCTGTGAAGAGAGAACATTTTGCACTTTGGGTCTTTCACAAACAGATTAAGAAAGAAAAGATCTAAGACTGGTCTCCATGAGTTGTCTTTCTTTGTTATCAAAAACATCATTGAATAAAATCCTTTCCCTGTCCAAGAAAGCAAAGGAGTTTATTTTACCCTGAGTTAGCAGGTGCTGCATGACAAGAGAGGAATAAAAAGTGTGATATGGTGGATAAGGAGGAATTTCCAGAAAATGAGGAAAGAAGTCCCATTGCCACCTGCATCCCAGACGGATCACTCTCAGAATTTATTTGTCTGAGATTATCTGTTGCTAAAGAGAGAAATGGCAAACCAGATTTGGGGGGAGATTTAAAGGTTTGCCAGGGTAGGAAGGAGGGCTATCATTTGCAAACAGTCATTCAGACTTGGTGGACTGTCCTCATTTCTGGAAGGCTTCTCCCTTCTTTTACGAGGCTTCTTGTCATTTTTTGATTGTCTGCTTACAAGAAGTTTGCTGACTTTGCTTATTGTGCTTTTAAAATCACTGAGGTAGATGTGAAATCTTAAACAAACTTGGAGAAATATAGCCTGAAAAATCTGACTTAACCCTTGAATACGTTTCCCTCTCTCATCACACATATTTCAGTCTTCAGCAGCAGATGGTCCAAAAACAACCTCTATATCCAAAGCAGAACTGAAAACTTCTGCATTAACATACTCAGATACATTTTGAGAATGTAACCATGCAAACCTTCTCATAACAGTGCCACTAACAGCTGCTCTGGAACAGGCATTAAAGGAATCATAAGTGCATTTCAGGGAGTGGTCACTTGAGACACGGAAGCAATAAGTGTATTAATAGATGATTTTTTCTTAAAAAGGGAGTATCTATAATGTTCTTTGATTTCTCAAATGATACAAAATCTTTAAAATGTGTGCTGCACAACTAATTTGAGAAATAAGCATAGCAGAAGTATACACATTTTTCCTCAAATTTACCAAAGGCTTCCCCATCCATATCCGAGAAGGGGGGATTACTATTTCCCAAATGTTTATCAACACCACGATTTGCCAAGGAAAGGACTGCCTGGTCAGATCTGGGATTAGAAAATAAAAATTTGTAAGATTGAGGAACTTTATATAATCTTCCTTATCAAGGGCTGCAGGGTGGCTGTCTGGCATGAGACAGGTTGTAATAAATGCATCCTCCAAAGTTGGAAGTAAGGAGGAACTGGAATGTGTTGAGGAAATTCCCATTGTAATGTATCATAATATTTTTTTTCAAAAAATACTGGAATGTCATTATGTTAGCAGTGAAACCACTGGGTCATCCTAGACATGGTTTCAAAAAAATAATTCTTCCAAGGAATCTTCAGAACACCACTCTCTTCAAAATCAGACTCAGTCACCTCAGAAGAAAAAATAGAATTTGTTCTCCAAAAAATTAATGCGCTGTTCGTTATACTGGGGAATCTTGAGAAAATTAGTTCCTTTTTCTTTTACTAGTAAAATCAGAATGAAAAGTGAAAAGGGGCAAGAGTCTGAAATAAGCCCTGAGCCAAATAAGTCATTCCTGTTTAAAGTAAATAAGACAGTGGAAAATAAATGTTTAACTTTCTGCTTTTTTTTCACAGAAAGTTCTCTAGATGCCAAATGACCCCTGCTAAGGACATCACCCAGGGAACAGGTATTGCAGTCTAGCTAGGCACAGAGGAATTTCAACTCTTTCAGAGTTGGACAAGTGTCTCTCCCGGGCTCAATAAGGAAACTCCAGCAGCTGCAAAGGATATATATAAACCCTGGCCTCTGAGGATTGAAGGGATTACATCAGAGAAAACTAAGGATGAACATGAATGGTGTGAGGAACCAGAAATGGCCACCACACAATCACGCATCTGCAGACAAGACAAATTTCTAGTCTGCTGAAGGGACAAAGTCTGTCTGGAAGTATTCTTTTTTGTGACTGGAAGCAAGAAGTACCAAGGAACTGGTAAGTTGTTCCATAGTAAAGTCAGCAATGAAGCCTCAAGTCCAGATAACAATGACAGCAAAGTTGCCAAAAGAGGTATAAAGAAAGTAGAGTTTTCAACATAAAACACAGTGAAAAGCACAACAAACACTTAACCCAGGTCCTGGACATAGTTTAATAAAAGCTTTTATGACAAAAAAAACTATACTTTTTATAAATGTTGCACTAAAGTACAAAGTAGATCTACAGACTTTAAACTGAATTAAAAGTCACATGGCAGACCAATAAACATAACATTCTTAACATAAAATCAAGAATTTCACAGATAAAGTAATGTTTGTCATGTTTTAAAATGTGGAAGTTCTGCAAGCAATGCAGAAACACAAGCTGATCGCTGATCCTCAAAAACGGACCAGAGGAACATTCTTCTGCAGAAAGAAAGCCCTGAAAGGCTTAGTGTCCAGACAACTGATATTTCAGCAGAATATCAAAACATACACTCTCTTTACTGGCATACCCCATACCTATGTCACTCATATTTATCTCTTTCTGCCACTTTTTTATTTCTATAAGATTTACTGACTATCATATAAACTGAGTATAGGTTATCTTTGTTTGTTCTTGGTGCATATAATCTCTTTTAGGTACTGCCTACATACTATATGTAATTGATATATGTCATGCCGATTTGTGTCTGCTTAAGCTATTAACAGTCTGGGTGCCTGGAATGTGTCCTTAAGCCTTGGAAGCTGGTCAGCTGTTATTTCCTGTGCAAGGTATAACCCATATAGCTAGGGCTACTGAAGACATTATCAAATGATGAAAATCATATATTCAAAAGTACAACCACATATAATATGTGGGAGGAATAGCTTTCAATGAGAATGGCTACTTTGTCTATGTTAACATGGAATGTAAATGGCCTTAAAGGTAGAGGAAACAAGGGTATTGAATTATATCAAATACTTTTGGATGCAAATAATAATGCTAAAGGACGAGCCTTTGGATATAAATGAGAATGTGAATTTGACAGAGTACTTCAGGGTGGACATTCAGCAGAATATCAGGGACAAAAGAAAAGGGGAGCAATAACAACAAGTAATATGAGAGGGACTCCAGTGGGGATAGAAGAAGAAAAATGACAATAATGGTAGATTTGTGGTAGTCAGTGTTAGTGGAAGGTGAGGAGGATTACAGTAGCATATACTTATATTCCAGATAAAACTACTATTGGGCAACTTAACAGAATTTTGGGAGAAATAAGCTTTCAGCATGGAATATCATTTATGGGTAGGGACTGGAACCTGATTTGCAATACTGAGAATGCATCAGTGGGAGTTATAACTGAATAATAAAAGTGGGTAGAATTATGTAGTGGTAATGACAATATCTGGTAGAGAAGATGTGAATAATTTGGTAAGACTGGACAGAAATTATACTTTATGGGTGCATGTGTATTTAAAAGCATTCAGACTCATCCCAAAACAATACTACAAGGCATAAAAATTTAGAGTAATGATGTAAAAATGAGACATTGGTGCATTCCTACCTATATGTTAAAAAGAGATAAATTTAAGGAATTGGTGGTGGATATGTCTTGAGGGTTATTAGGGAAGACAGAAATTACCTTAGAAGAGATAGCTAGTGAGTAAGATAAAATGAAAATGGAGTTTTAAAACAAGACAGAAAGAGCTAAGTGAAAGAAGCAACAGGAATCATTTAAATATACTGACAAAGGTAGAAGTACTGCAAAAGAAGAGGCATCTCACAGAGCAAGGGGAGGAATAACTGCAGACTGTGAAATAGAAGATAAGGGAGTAACTGGATAATAGTCACAAATTTAGAAAAGCTGCTGTTAAACAACTCTTCTATCACTGTACAACAGAAATTTTAGAACAATTTAGGCAACAGAAAGTAGAAACAGTTATAGCATACTTAAGGAGTCTATGTCAAGAAAATTAAATAGGTGCCCTATAGCGGTATTGCACTACATATCTTGTGCATATATTATAGTATTACACAACTTTGGATATTTTATAGAAATCTGAATAAAGCAGAGGAATGAGAAACCAAGAACAGATACAAATGGAAATATTTATGAAAGAATTAGTTATTCAAAGGTTAGAGGAAGATGAGACTCAAATAATAATTTATTTTATTTTTTATTTATTTATTTATTTACATTTGTTGACCGGGCTAGTCTAGCTGGATACATATCCCTTTTCAGTAGAGGCCCGAGGAGAAAAGCTCCAACATGAGTAAATTAATACATTATTCTAAAAAAGACTAGTTTCACATTACAAAATAAGACATGAAAAAATAAATAAATAAATCGTGAACAATGTAACGTTTCATTAGAGTAGAAGTAAAAAATAAACAAGTCTTAATGCTTTAGAAGGGTTCATGTGAAGTCAATCAAACTAAAACATTAGAACATTAGGAAACTTTTTATAGTGTTGTTCATAAAATATGGGAGGGTAATTGTTAAGGAAGCAAGAGAGAAGGAACCAGGGGAGGAGAGATGAAAAGTAGATTCAATCAGGCTTTGAGCAGGGGCAAAGCCAATGTATTTTAAGGTGGTCTCTAAGGTGTTTTTTAAAGATTAGAGAGGATGAGAGTGAGGTGAGTGTATTAGGAAGTTTGTTCCAGATTCTACCCACAATATTGGAGAAGAGGGAATCGCCTGCTTTGTTATTAGAAGGGTTGCTGGCAATAAGAAGTTTATTAGCTGAGCGTAGTGTTGAAAGATTTTTATAAGGGGAGATCAGATTAGTAAGGATGGGATTATTAGTAGGATGGTGCAGGATTTTTTGTGCAATCACAAGTTGATTGTAT
Source organism: Protopterus annectens (assembly GCF_019279795.1). Lineage (NCBI taxonomy): Eukaryota > Metazoa > Chordata > Ceratodontiformes > Protopteridae > Protopterus > Protopterus annectens. Next base: position 1,048,118,645 of record NC_056739.1, on the reverse strand, counting down.
TGTAGTTGATTTTGTAGTTCTAACCATCTAAGTTGTTTAAGGTTGAGGCAGTGATGAGTTCTGTATGGAGAGCCAGTGGCAAATCTGGTTATGTTATTGTAGCTAGTTTCAAGTTTGGTGAGATTATGCTTTGATAGATTGGTGTAAATGGCAGAAGCATAGAATAGGGTGGAAGTAAGGTGAGTCTGGGCTATGGATTTCTTAGCTAGAGATGTAAGGAAGGGTTTTATTCTATACAGGGAGCCTAATTTTTTATTAACAGTTTTTATAATATTATTAACATGGGCATCGAAGCTGAGGTTATGGTCAATGGTTATACCAAGTAGTTGAGCAGTAGAATCAAGGGAAATGCAGGTTCCATTGTCAGAGGTAATAGTAAAGTGGAACTGAGGAGATTTTATGGTGGGAGTAAAGAGTAGTAGCTTAGTTTTCTTAGGGTTAAGAAGAAGGCAGCATTGTGTGAACCATTTTTTCAACTGTGTTAAATACATTTTTTTTATGGGTGTGGAGAGAGGAAGAAGACTTGGCAGTACAGATAAGAGTAGAGTCATCAGTGTATTGTATACAGGTGGATTGTTGGAAAACAGTATGGAGATCATTAATAAAGATGGAGAAAAGAAGAGGGCCTAGGATAGAACCTTGAGGAACTCCAGTGCTTACTGGGAGGTATGTGGATAGATTATTGTCCCAGAGTACTGCTTGTTGTCTGTTTTCCAGATAAGATTTGAACCAAAGGATTGCTTGTGGGTCAAGAGATTGGGCTTTTAGCACATTGATAAGTAGGTTATGACTGACCATATCAAAGGCTTTGGAAAGGTCAATAAATAGAGCAGCTGAGAGACAGTTATTGTTATGATTCCTATTTATGCAATCAGTAAAAGTTAAAAGGGCAGAAGTAGTGCTATGAAAGGGCCTAAATCCATGTTGGCAGTTAGCAAGCAAGTTGTTTTGGAGAAGGTGCTGGAGTAGCTGATGGTGAATATAATTTTGGCTAGTGGGGAGAGTAGAGCAATAGGACGGTAGTTGGAGATTTCAGTAGATTTACCTCCTTTGTGCAAAGGGATTATATGTAAGAATTTCCAATTAGAGGGGATGTAGGCTTCAGAGATGGATCTGTTTATCAGGATAGAAACATGGTATGCTATGGCTTTGGCTGCAATTTGAAGGTATTCTGCTGGGAGGCAATCAGCAGAGGGAGTGTAGGGTTTGAGTTTTTGAAGGAGTTTGCAGATAAAGGAGATGGGTACAGATTGCAAATAAAGGGAGGGAAAGGGACTGTTAGTGTGTTGTGTAGGAGTGGGGGACATGGGAACTAGAGTTTGCGTTAAAGTTTGAATAGTTTCAGTGAAGTAATTGTTAAAGGCATTAGCTATTTGCAGAGGATTACTACTAGGGATAGAGCAGGGGGAAGGAGTTGTGGCATGTCCTGGTTTGAGAAGTTTATTAATGCCAGACCAGAATTTTTTAGGATTATTAGAGTGTGAATGTTGCAGGTGGGAGTAGTAGTTTTTTTTGTCTGAGAGTATATCCTTTTTGACAGCATTTCTTAGTTGCCTAAAGTATAGATTATCTACAGAGCTTTTAGAGGTTCTCCATCTTGCCCATATTTTATTTCGTAGAAACATTTTTTCTTTGGTTTGTTTTGTGAGCCAGGGGGCTCCTGATTCTGGAGGAGCGGAAAGGAGCATGGTTATTTAGAATATGAAGGAAAGTCGAATTAAAGTAAGAGATTGCTTCATCTAGATTAAGTAGTTTTAGAGATGACCAGTTACATGCATTTAGTTCATTAATAAAGTTCTCAGCATGGAAATGTTTTTTTAGAATGATAGGTGACAAAATTGTTCTTTTTTGGGCTATATTTCTTTTGTTTAGTGATAAAGGTTAGAATGTGATCACTAATGTCGTCAGGGAGAGATCCTACCTTATAGGTATATGGTTGACTATTTATAAGGATCCAGTCAAGAGTAGTTTCTTTGCTACTTGGTTTGTGGATTCTAGTGGGGAAGTTTATTATTTGATTGAAACCAAATAGATTAATATGGGTGTTAGGGGTGGGGGAATTACATAAGGTCCAGTCTATATTAAAATCACCTAAGACAATTGTTTCTTGTGGTAAATGGGTAAAAAGGCTATTGAAAATGTTTTCTAGGGTGCTAATATTATTTCCTGGAGGGATGTAAGAGCAGATAATACAGATTGCTTTAGAGCTATTCAATTGGAGTTTGATAGTAAGGGTCTCAGCATTGGTATTTGAGGGGAGTGATACATCATAGAGTGAAACCAGAAGATCAGATTTGAACAAGATAGCTACACCACCACCTTTTTTTGATGTATGGTCATATCTTAGTATATTATATCCAGGAGGGGTTATTTCTAGGTCATGAGTGGAAGGTTTTAGCCAAGTTTCAGTAAGGCAAAGGATATCAAATGGATAAACCTGAAGGAGAGCATGCAGTTGACTAATTTTGTGGTTAATGCTACGAATGTTAAGATGTGCTACACTGAGAGAGTTCTGAATTATTAAAGAAGAGGTAGCATTATTAAATGATGGATTCTGTAGATTGGTATTTGGTGAGGGTGGGCCAGGATTGGGATGAATATCTCCACCTGTTAAAATGTTTATGGTTTGAATGGATGAAATCTTTAAGTATTTATAGTACTTGGGTGGGGTTAGCTTATTGAGGAGGTAAGAAACATGGGTGCTCCTATGGAACTTGGGAAGCAAATAGGCTGAAATAGAGGTAATGTTGCTATGAGAAAGGCTGAGGGTATGTGTGATGGGGAGTGTTTGTAGATAGGTCACATTGTGCTTTAGAGCGCAGTGTTCATATGCAGTGAGTGAGTGGGTTAAGGATAGAAGGAGAAATAAGGAAGAGGAGACAAGAAAGTTTTTCAGGGAAGGTTTGAGAGAATGGGCCATTAGGGGAGTGGAATAGAGAGGTTATATACAGGAGATAGGAAGCTGAAAGTGTAGATCAAAGGTAGGGAAAGATAAATGTTAAGGTTTTAGAAAGATAGTCAGAAGAAGGGAGAGGGGAGTAGAAGATAAACTAAATAGGTGTAAAATAAGTGATTATAGTTACTGATTATGTGTAGAGGTAGGTAAGGAGTAAGCTAAGGAGGGAAGTCAAGAGGAGTAGTTGTAGTTAAAGAGGTGGAGTAGAGAAGAGGAGGTAGGGGAGGAGTTGAGAATTATATGTTGAGGCTGATTGGATAGGTAGTAAAGTGGGTGTAACTTGTTAGGTACAAGTGTAACAGCACGGGGGGTGGGTGTGAATTGGGGGTAGGGTAGGAGAGCGGAGTGAGCCCGTAGGGCGAACGGAGCAGGAAACAGCAAGTAGTGAGGGAGACAATCAGTGAGCAGAGCAGCCCAGTTAGAGAAGGTAAGCAGGTGAGTAGCTTCAAGTTGAGCAGGTAAAGGTCAAGACAAAGGCAAAGAAAAGGAAAAATATATTGCTTACTAGTCTGCTAAGGGTAGAAGGTGATAGGAGTGCAGGTTAGGGGCAGAGAGTGAGAGTTTAGGGAATAGCTGGGGAACAGGGCAAGGGAGGATAAAAATAGGAAAGAGTAGTGTAAAGAGCTAAGCTAGTACGAATGGAAAGAGGGTAAGGATTAGGCCTGGGTAGACTGACACCTAGAGTTCAGAGGTGGTATTACAACAGGTGACTAAGGGCAGAAGAAATAACTCTAGTTGGGAAGGGTAAGGTAGGCAGTATGGGAAGGAAGATCTTAGAAAATACTGGTCTTAGAGAGGAGTCTGGCTGCTAGTATTCCTGACACAGAGGCCAAAAAAAATTAGTACACTTATAAAAACAGAGCTGAGAATAGCTATCAGCAAGGTCAAGTGGTAAGACGTACTTTGTAAAATGCTGCTCAAGCAGTAGTAAAGTATTGGGACAGCACAAAAAAGTAGATCCAAATTGGCAAAGCTTGAAGTAGATGAGGGTATCCTTAATAGCCAGGGAGTTCCTCAGTTCAGAGTAGTGGATAGAGAGCTAGGAGGGTAGGAAGGTAAGGAGAGAGGGTGTTAATATAATGAGGCAAATAACAAGTAGCTCTAGTATGCAATAAGAGTGGATATTTCAACTGTTTAGGATAAGGAAAAGTACTACAAAACAACTAATATAATCATTAGAATAATATTAATAATCAACTGTGAACATAAAACACCCGTACTACTAAGGCTAAGTTAAAACATTTAGACTGTCAGTAAAACAATCTCTAACATTGAAATATCACACAGGTACAGGCCTAGAATATAATAAAATAAGAAGCTTAACAGTGGATATCAATATAAAGCAGTTTGCAATGGGTAATATGTTCCAAAAGTTATAACAACAAACTTTAGCAATGGAGCCATTAACAGGTTACGAATGTCAAGAAAAAGAACAATCTCAAACAGCAGGTTATATAAGGTGAATGCTAGGGCTCAGGCAGGTTCCCAAAAGCTCATAGCAGCCACTTGGTGTATTAATAGTAAGTACCACAGAGGGTAGGCAAGATACTGCTTAACAGTAACTCTTTGTGCTATAGAGTATCTCCCATGCAGTATAAATAAACAGACTGCTTACATTCCACTGATAGGAGTAAAAGTAATGGTTTCGGCTATGAATGTAGCAAAGGACGCCTTTCAATTAATCACCAGGATCAACAAATAAGCTAAACAGTTGTCAAGCAATGCTAGCTAATTTAGAGTTAGGGGTAGGCACCATAGAGAATCATAAGAAGGTAACGCGCAGCGTATAGGAAGATAAGCTAAAGGGCAGGATATTATGAAAAATAAATCACAAAACGGGGCTGTATATTCACTTGTTCGATATGCGTCTAAGATATTCTTAACATTTGTAGTGAATATCATGAGAAAAAGGAAGAGATTTTGAGGGGCTTAGCAATGTAGACCATTAAATTATAGATGAGTGGACTAGTATATACCCAATGATGGAGCAAAGATTCACACTCCAAAGAACTGCACAACCACAGTCCACGTGGGAGATGCTATGAACCAAGTAGATGCTAACGCTTTCCAAAACCTCATAGTCCAGGACCTAAACTAGATTCAATTGTTTCCTACACAGGTTGTACTAAAAACACATAGCCTTATAGGACAACGAACAAAACATGTGGTCACCAGCGTTTTTAAAGTCTCAGCGTCATTAAAGTGATTGAATTGAATTGTTTCCTACACAGGATGTACTAAAAACACATTCCTTATAGGACCATGAACAAAACATGTGGTCGCTAGCGTTTCTAAAATCTTGGCGTTGCTAGTGTTTATAAAAACCTCATATTCCAGGACATTACATTAAACTTGATTGTATTCAACACAGGTTGTACTAAATACACGTTCCTTGGGAGGGAACGACTAAAACAAGTAGTCGCTAGCATTTCTAAAATCCTTAAGCTAGGACAACAAAATCACCTTAAAGTGTATTCCAGACAAGGCGTACAGAAAACACAAAGCGAGTCATTGCTAGCGTATATGCAGTCTAATTCAGCAACGAGACAGAATAAACACAATTCACTACTATACAACTTTAGAAAGAGCAGTCCTTTAA
>NC_056739.1:1047968090-1048108090 GCF_019279795.1 Protopterus annectens | reverse complement strand
ATCAAAGACTGGAGGTCGGAGTAACAATGTCCCTTTCAGAAAAGCCCTACAAAGCCTATGAGCCATAAGGCTGGGCTCATTAGCAACGTAAAAGGTAGAAATCGCTGCCAATTGCACTTTAATTTTTGCTGCAGCTGACCCCTGACTGAACAGTTAAGAAAGAAATTCTAATATTGCCGAAATAGGTGCTGTATAAGGATCAATATGTCTCTCACGGGCCCAAATAGAAAATCTCTTCCACTTACTGGAATAAATCTTCCTGGGAATCTTCCACAGCTTGTGGGAATATGACAGAATATGGACCACGTCCGGGGAAAAATCATGAAGCCTGACTAAGGATGGAAATGGAGCAGCCAAGCTGTCAACTTGAGGGTCTGGATGGAGGGATGGAACTGTCCTGACATGAGTCAGCAGATCTGGAGCTGGGTGCAGAATCCAGGGCTTGTCCATTAGATAGAGTTGAAGGAAGGGAAACCAAATCTGATGAGGCCAGTGTGGGGCAATGAGGAACATTTTGCTTCCCAAAGACTGTGCTTTCTGAATGACCTTTGATAACAGAGGTAATGGTGGAAAGGGGTAGAGAAGACCAGAGGGTCAATCATGAACCAGAGTGTCCCTGGGTGTCTTCCCCTCTGGGGGGATAATGGTGAAGTAGCTGCTGCATTTGGCATTGAGGGGGCTGGCAAATAGATAGCAACAAGGCTGACCCCATCTGTGGAATATCTTCCCTGCAACATAATTGTTCAGGGACCACTCGTGAGGCATTAGGATAGCTCTGATCAGCCTGTCGGCAATTACGTTGGGCTTCCCCGATATATGCGTTGCAACTAGAAAGCATTGGGAAGACACTGCCCACTGCCAAATTCGAAGTGCCTCTCTGCAAAGAGGGTATGATTTGGTTCCTCCCTGTTTGTTCAGATAACATACCAGTGACATGTTGTCTGAGTGGATTGCAATTGTCCCTAGAGGGAGAAAGCTCTGAAGTGCTTGCAATGCTAATAGCACTGCTCTTATCTCCAAGACATTGATATGCAAATGGGTCTTGTGATCCTGCCACGTGCCTTGGACTGTCCTGCTGAGATAATGCCCCCCCACCCAATCTGGGAGGCATCCGTGGTCACAGTGGCAACTGGAGAAGATGGGACAAAAGGCTTGCCCACGTTGAGATTGTTGGTCTGAAGCCACCAGCATAGATCCTGCTTGCACGTGTCCGTAATCAGAATAGAATGGGAGAGTGGAAGATGTTGTAGTGACCACTGGGCGAAAAGCAGCCACTGAAGAACCCTCATGTGTAGTCTGGCAAGGGGAATTAGCATGATCCTGGCAGCCATGGTTCCTAATAACTTGAGGACCACTTCTGCCTTGACCTTCCTCAATGGTAGTAAAGACCTGCTGTTGTAGAGCCTGAATTCTCTCTTTTGGTAAGAAGGACCTCATGAGCACTGTATCTAGTTCAGTGCCGATAAAAGTGACACGCTGCGAGGGCAACAAGGCAGATTTTTTTCCAATTTAGAGTAATTCCTAACCTTTGATACAGTGTAATGGTGGCGTCCCTGGTCTGTAACAGTAGATGCCTGGTGGTGCCAGAAAGGAGCCAGTCGCCCAGGTACGAAAACACTTGGAATCCTTGACGTCTCAAGTGAGCCATTACCACTGCCATGCATTTGGTGAACACCCTAAGGGCAGTGGTGAGACCAAAGGGCAGAGCACGAAACTGAAAATGACTGGCTCCCAACCGGAAGCATAGATGACTTCTCAATGCCCTGTTCATCTTGATATGGTAGTAAGCATCTTTGAGGTCGATGGAGCACATCCACACATCTTTCCCATGCGAAACTTGGAATTTTGTACATGAAGGTTCAATCAGCTGAGATCCAAAATGGGTCTCAGGTCCCCTGTTCTTTTCGGCACCAAAAAGAATCTGGAGTAAGTCCCTAATCCTACTTGGTTTGTGGGGACAGGCTGGATGGCTCCCTTTGAAAGCAACTTTTTTATTTCTGAAGTTGCGGAATCCCTGTGACTGGGTGGAACATCTGGGATTCTCTTGGTTGGCGGGGGAGGAGAAGAGAAGGGAATATGATAACCTCTGGAAATTATCTTTAATACCTACTCATCTTGGGTGACGTCTTGCCAGGCTTCTGGGAATAAAGAAATGCGACCCCCAACCAGCTCCAAAGATGCACATTCGGGCCTCGATTCAGCAGCGCTGGTAGGCAGAACCACATTGGAATCATGGTCCCCCTGGTTACGTGGGCCTCCTCTGCCTCTAGAGTGGCATCTACCTGAATTTCCACCCCATCCCCTGCCTCCGGAGGGGGAATCACTTTGTGCACCCTGAAAAAACCTCTGCGACTTCCTGAACCACATTTTCCCACCCTTCTGGCCCTTGGGTAAGGTCTAGAAGGCATGGAAAAATGGACTCCCATGGCAGACAGGGTTTTTCCTTCCTGCTTGCATCTAGTGAGTGTGTCCTTCACCTTGGTTCCGAACAATGATGAACCGTCAAAGGGGGCATTGGTGAACGTAGACTTGAAGGCCTCCGCGAAATTGCACAGGTGCATCCAGGGGTGTCTCCTAAGAGAGACTCCGTAACCCGCTGCCCTACTTGCTCCATCGGCTGCATAAGAGATCAGCCTCATGAAGGAGTTGGTAGGGGAACATCTGTGCACTGACCTTCTGTGCCATGGCATCAGAAATGTTACCCTGTAGAGAATCTCCTAGCTCTTTTAGGAGGTCTCTCTGGAGTCCTGTAAAATGCGTCAAGTAGTTCAGCGACCGCAGTGTAAAGGCCACTGAGGTAAACACACTCTTCTCATACCTGTCCATAGCCCGGGACTCCTTGTTAGGCGGATGGACGGTAGATGAAGTTTCAGCAAGTTCCTTCTTGGTGGCTGCTGCCACCACCATGGCATCTACTGGAACACCTTTTGTTGGATATTCCTTGTCAGTGGGGGCAGACAAAAACTTATTTGGTCTCCTAGGGACCGGTTCTACAGTGTCAGGAGTTTCCCACACCTTTTGACAGACAAGATCTAGTAGCTCATCAAAAGGGGGAGAAACCCAAGAGGCGGAGGGTTGAGAACCGAAAGCCTTCAGGAACACCAACTCCTCATCATAAGGGGATTTGGAGGGCCAGCCGCCTCTCTGCTTCAAGATCTCAAGGATATCTGAAAAAGAGATATCTTCAGAAGATGACTTGGGGGACCCATCTGACTCCTTGAGGTCGGTGTCAGACGTGAGAGACTCATCTGGAGAGTCAAGGTGTTTCCTTTTATACAATCTCTTTCTGGCGGGCTCCTCAGGCAAAAACTCTGGGGAGACATCAAAAAGTTGGGGACCATTCATGGAGGTATCCTGAGGCTTAGGGTCTCCGCTGCCCATGGATAGAGGGTGATCCGAAACTGACACCGGTGCCGGAGGGAGAAGAGTATCGGTGCCGTAGGATGCAGCTGATGACCTGGCCAGCATGCTCCTCATAACCTCAAAGGCTGATCCCCCTGGCTCTGAAGGCCGATTAACTGTAGAGGATACAGTAGTAGCCCTCAGCACCGAGGAGATGAGGTCCGAAGCAGAAGGGTCCAAGCTCACTGAAGCCAAAGCACCGAGAGGAAGGCTTGGAACCAATGAAGATCGATCCTCCCCCTCCCCCACAGGTCCGACAGGAGAACCGTGGACCCTCGATCCCGTGGTCGGAGCGGAAATCAGAACTGAGAGGCCAGACGAGGCTACTAGAACTGACCTAATGGCATCCGATGGAACTGACAACTCTGGCTCTGAAGGTCGAGAAAGGCTCGGAGGAGGTATAACAAAGGATGAAGAGGCCATAGGCTCCGGAGCCAACTGGGTCGGAGCCGAAATCAATTTGGCCAACACTGATGACTGAAGCAGTTTCTTCACCAATCTATCAATGTCCTCATCGGAAAGGGTCTTGGAGGACCTAGAGGATAGAGTTGGAGATCTGGATCTCCCTACAGAAGGGAACTTGCATGAAGAAGAAACCGGTCAAATAACTGGAGACTGGCTCCAAACCAAAATATCCGTGACTGGCTCCAAAAGGCTGGGAGCCGATATGGACTTAGTCAAGACACTACCTTCTGTCGGCACCGAGGGCAATGGAACCAAAGAAAGAGAAGCTGTTCTAGCAACTTTCTCTGGTAGCTCTGAAGAAACAGACAGAGCCGGAAAGCACTTCTTAGAAGTCTTTTTGTCCTTTTTAGCTGGAGAGGATAAGGCACTGGAAGACTTAGCCAAGTCTTCCTCGAAGGAGTGTTTAAGCAGACCTTTCAAAATGAGCTTGTTCTTCCTCTCCTGTAGTACACGGGACTGAAGGAATGACAAAACAATCAGGACTCTTGGAGGTGAATAGCCCCCAAGCAGTACATGCACACAGAGTGCCCATCAGTCAAAGACATTTTATTGTTGCATTCAACACATCTTTTAAAGCCCGAAGGCCTGTGTTCCTTAGAATCCTTGGACATGCTGAATAAAGGAGAATACACACAGGTACAAAGCAATACGTACACAAACTAGACCCAACTAAACCCCGCACGAGAAACTAGAGCCTCTAACTAAAAACGGCCTAGTAACTGGCGGGAAAAGACCACAGGGAGGACTAGGTCCTCTAACTTAAACGGGCCTAGCTCAGGGAAACAAAGGCAGGATAGCACCACTAGCCAGACACGACAACACTAAACGCTAATAGAATGGAGCACCAAACCAAAGACCACACGGAAACAATGGGGAGGACTAGGTCCTCTAACTGAAATGGGCATAGCCCGTGGGAAGAAAGGAAATGAACGTGATACCAAAACAACCAATGACAAGACCACAAAAACAGCAAGAGAAACAAAACAAAGGCAGTATAACACCACTACCACACACACAGAGCCATGAAAATAGCTTTTTTTGAGCAACAAGTCAAAAGCTTATAAACAGTATACTTAGCCACGGCCAAAAGCAAGACCACATCTGAGCATAATGAGGGGCAAACGAGATCTGGGGAATAGACCTGTTGCATGATGGGATACCTCTTAGCCATGAACTAACTGAAGACTTTGAGCTAGAGTATGGCCGAGTCAGAGCCGAGGTTCAACTCTGAACCCACAGGTAAGAATGAATGGCTTTGGACCACATAACATAGTACATTCGCTGTTGTGTCTTTTTTATGTTGGACCCTACACTGGTCTCCCACTTCAAGTCCTGGGAGATTATAGATCCCAAAAACTTGAAGGATTCCACAACTGACACAGCAGTATCATCTCCACAGTTTTAAGAGTATTCAGCTCCAGATTATTCTGACTACACCAAGGGGCCAGCTGCTCAACCTCCCGTCGGTATGCAGACTCATCACCATTCCTGAATAGCCCGATGATAGTTGTATCGTCTGCTTATTTAATAAGTTTGACAGAGGAGTCCTTAGAGGTGCAGTCATTAGTGTAGAGTTTCAAACACCTTATCACTTATGACAGGCAAAATTACAATTATATAAAATGTAATCAAACCATATTAAATACACACTTACAAACATTAATCACCACATATATTGTTCTGTAGAATATAATCAAACCAGCATTACATAAAAAGTACCTGTGCAAACACTTTCAGGCAAAAGTCCTAAATCTTCAAGATTTTGTTGCATATTTTGGAGTCATGCATATGTCCTCCCATTGTTTCTTGGCTTCTTCTCATTCTGTTAATGTTCCTTCTCCAATTATTTGTTCCCAATACCTTGGGTTCCATTGCTAGCTTCCTTCAGTAAATTCCAGCCCCCTTATTGCCTCTTTTCTGTAGCCCTAATTGCAGTCATCCTTACTGGCAGAATCTCCCTTTTCCATTCCAGTGCTGGCTTAGTTCTTAATACACCTTCTGCTACTCTATACATATAATATTCAGTATGACTGGTGTTATCCTCCTTAATGATCGGTTTCCAAAATCCCACTAATTTCTTGAATTACTTCTCCCCACCTTCATCATCATCTCTTCCACTTTGAATTGTAGCTGTTTGTATTATGTATTATGTATAACAGCATTAACTGTATCATGCTAAACTATCTTTTTAAATAAGGTAATCCCAAACTTCCTTGCTCTTTTGGAAGGATCAGCTTATCCCACTTGACTCTTGTCTTCTTCCCTTCCAGATAAAACCCTTCAAGTCCTTATTAATAAAAGCTATTCACAATGTCTCCTCTGGTGGATAAAAATATGTCTGACCTCTGTATAAAACTAAAGAGACTATAAACATTTTACTGCTTGTATCTTGCTATCCAAATCCATAGCCAAGATCTATTTTGTTTAGTCTCTTCCCACATATCCTTAGCTGCCATAACAGAATCCTTTTTAACCCATATTCCTTAATACTTCATTTTACAATGTCTCCATTAATATGGGTATTGCTGGACCAATTCATGTGTGGGTATATAGTTGATAGCTACTGACTTTGTTTTATCTGCATTAATTTTATATCCTGAATAAACCTAGAACTGTCTTAGAATGGGGCCTATCTTCATGCATCAAATACAGATTACAGTGAATGCCTTATAATCAAACGTGAAACAGCAAAACTTTAAAGTACTGAAAATGCTTAAAATCGTAAAGTAATTCATCGAATGGCCATAGTTGGCTAACAACTAAGAAGCACCACAATGCATAAGGTAAGTGAAGGAAGCCTTTTTTAAAATTTGCCCTACTGCCCACTGTATTGCGATCTTGGAGTTTTTCTATATAGTTAGGGAGGGTGGGGGACACATCCCCCCACATTGGGGAGTGTGGTGGCCAAAGCCCCCACCTTGGTTGATTACATTTGCAATGTTGGCTAACTATGGCCACTTGATGAATTGTTTTACGATATTACGCATTTTCGGTACTTTAAAGTTTTGCTGTTTCATGTTCAGTTATAAGGTGTTTGCTGTAATCTGTATTCAGGGGGAGAACATAGACCTTTAGAATGTTCCACAACACTGAGATGGCTTTTTCTGATTCTGTCAGGTATAAAATAATATCTGCAAATAAGGCCAACTTTTTTGAATATCATACCAATTATATCCTCGAATGTCTGAGTTCCTTATTTTCTTTGCCAATGGTTCTAAATATAATGCAAATAATAAAGGGGAAAGAGGGCAACCCTGCCCATTTCCTCTGTTCAGACACAACTTATCAGACAGGAACCCTCCCACTTTGATTTTTATTTCCAATCCTTTGTACATCCTCCTAATAACATTATTACTGTATCATGAAATGCACATGCTTCCACTGCCCTACACACAACGTCCCAGCTTACTCTAACAAATACTTTCTCAGCATCAAGACCCACATACAGCAGTATTTTCTTACATTCTGCTTCCCTCTGGATCATCATTTTTCTATTAATGTTATAAAATGTTGGCCTCCCCTCTACAAAGCCACACTGATCCATATCGATCAATTTTTGCAACACCTTTGTAATTCTTTCAACCATAGTATATACTTTATAATCATGATTTAATTGAAATTAGCCTATAAGAAGCTGACTCTGATGGCTCTTTACCATCTTCAGGTATTATAGCTACCACAGCACTTTTCCAAGATGTTGGTACTTCCCCTCCTTTTAAAATACTGTTAAACAAAACCTTTCAAATCTTTATTACTTTCTTCCCACCTGGCTTTCAAACTTCTACAGGAATACCATCTATTCCTGGAGACTTTCCTGCAGATTGGTTATACGTCACCATTTTTATCTCATCTCCTCTTATCTTAACTGTTAATTGTTGAGCCTCATTCACTTCTAACCCTGGTACATTAAAGACTTCCATAAATATTTCCATTTATCCTTAATCTTGATTTTCACATGTCTTTGCTTTATAAAAATTTTTGTAAAATTTCCGAAATATCTCTAATACCTCTACTGTATCTCTGGTTATTTTTCTTATTATAGGCTCCCTATGTTTGGCAATAACCCTTTCTATGTTATTTGGCCTAAGTTGTTGTGCCAAAAGTTTTTGTGTTGTAGAGTTATTATAAAAACAGTTGCATAACAGCAATCTTTCTAAACTCATGACTATTATCAAAGTACCCTTTATTTTCTCTTAAGCACTGTGCAACTACACCTCTTCTTGTTCTGTGAGATTCTCCTTATTCTGTAATACTCTAACCTTTGTCATCCCCTCTAAATAAGTCTTGTTACTTCTTAACCATATCTCTTTTTATTTTTCTTCCCTATTTTTAAACTTGACTTTCATTTTATACCACTCACTAGCTATAACTTCTGGAGTGCTTTCTATCTTCCTTAATAACTCCTGAATAATTTCCGCTACCTATTCCTTAAATTTCTATTTGTTAACAGGGAGGTGGAGAAGAGCCACTCTCTCATCTTTACTTCATCACCCTACATTTTTATCATAATTATTTCTGCATGATCTGAAACAGTTATTGGATGTGTGTCAAAGTTCTCAATTAAATGCACATGCTTATCTGAAATATAATTTCTGTTAAGTCTACCCCAGTTATTGTAACTTGGGAAATATTATGTAAATTCTCTAGGAGTTCCAATTACTGAATCCATGCCTTCTATACTAAATATTTTCATACATTTCTTCAGAAATCTGCCCTCACTTATTATATTTTCCCTTCTAGGCCTCACAGATAGAGCCTCACTGTTGCAATTCAAATTTCAGTCCCTACACATAAGTAATATTTCCTGCTGAAATCTGATTATTTCTCCACCAAAATTTTTAAGCTCCATAATAGCAGTTGTAGGTGGAATATAAATACATACCCTTATGCCCTGTTATCTTAATATGAACACACAAAACATCTTCCTAATAGGAACAATTGTCCCAAACAGACAGCTGCAAACAGGCCTTAACTTAAAATTGTGGTCATCCATGCTATAAAAGAAGTTATGTACTTACCATAACATTCCATGTGTGTTGTCCATCTCATCCTTTATTCTCACCGATGGGTAAAATCTGATGCACGGGATCTAGTCTCAGCCTGTACCAAAGCTCAAGAACTTCAGCAAAGCTTGTGGGCTCCCTTCCCTACCCATAATGCAGTTCCCCAACTCCCTCAGATCTCGTTTGCCCCAATAGAAGCAATAATAATAGTATATAAAAGGTAAGTTACATAAGAACTATATATATATATATATATATACACACACACACACACACACACACACACATTAGTTATGAGGGTAGTAGCAGCATTTTTGAAGCTATATCGATCAACAGATCTCATGTCTAGTTGGTCTCCCAGGGTATCTGGAAGGGGGCATGAAAGGTGGGTTGTTAGAATAAAAGATGAGATGGACAACACACATGGAACATTATGGTAAGTACATAACTTCTTTATCTGTTGTCAGTCTCACCTTTATTCTCATTGATGGGACCACTTCCCAAGCAACAGTACTCTTGGGTGGCTCATGGGCGAATATTCCTCAAAACCATAGAACCAAAAGAAGCTCTACTCCTGGAAGCCAAATCCAGTTTGTAATGAGTGATAAAGGTATGAGGTTTTGCCCATGTGGCTGCGGCACAGATATTATCCATGGGCAACCTTGCTTGGAAAGCTGAAGTAGCTACCAATCTGGTAGAATGAGCTTTAACATGAAATGGAAGATTTCTATTCTTGGCAATGTAAATGTAGGATATACAGGAAGTTAGCCATCTAGATAAGATAACCTTTGAAACCAACAAACCTTTTTTAGTGTCAGAGTAAGATATAAAAAGTTGATCTGATTTCCTAAAGTCTGCAGTTCTGTGTAGGTAGAAATGTAATTGTCTGTGGACGTGTAGACAATGAAGAGAGTATTCTCCTTTGTTCTTGAAATTTGTGAAGAAAACTGGTAACTCAATAGATTGAGTTTACTTTCCAACACAATCTTCAGGAGAAAGTAGGGATTAGTGCGTAACAAAACTCTATCTTTATGAAAAAGCAAGTATGCAGGCTGAGCAGATAAGACCTGTAGTTCTAAAACTCTTCTGGCTGAAGTAATAGCTACTAAAAATAGTGTTTTCCAAGATAAGAACTTTAAATCACATGTGGACACAGGTTCAAAGGGAGGATGAATGATATCTGTTAAAATGAAATTAGGGTTGAAGTAACTTTCAAAAAGGCTTTACAAAGCCTGTGAGACATAATGGCAGTACTATTTTCCCCTACATGGAAATTGAACTAACCAAACTCTTCTAGTGGAAGCAGCAGCGCCTTCATGAAAAGTTTAGCTAGGAATTCGAGAAGGGTGTATGGCTGCGTAAAAGGGATCTACTTGATTATAACATACCAATGAACAAATCTGTACCATTTATTCTTGTATAACCTCCGTGTAGAAAATTTATGGGAGGACAACAACATATGTTTTACCAGGGAGGAAAGAAGAGGAAACCTGGCAATTAAGACAACTGGAGCAGCCAAGCTGTCAGTTTGAGGTTTTGAAGACTGGGATGACCCATTCCCGATGGATGCATAAGTAGATCTGGAGCTGGGTCCAGAATTCATGGTTCATCCAGAAGATGAGGCTGGAGTAAGGGAAACCAGATCTGACGAGGCCAATAGGGGGCAATCAGGATTATCATGGTCTCCAATGAGCTTGTTTTCTGCATAAACTTGGGAATCAGAGGAATTGGAAGGAAAACATATAGGAGTCCCGGAGGCCAATCGTGAACGAGTGCATCCCTTGGAGACTCCCCCTTAGGGGGAATCAGGGTAAAGTAGTTGCTGCATTTGGCATTGACAGGTGATGCAAAATGGTTGCAGCAAGGCTGGTCCCATTTTCAGTAAATCTCTTCTGCCACTTCCTGATTGAGGGACCACTTGCGTGGCCATAATATGGCCCTGCTGAGTTTGTGTTGGATTTCCCTGGGATGTGAGTTCCAACTAGAAAGCAGTTGGAGGACGTTGTCTATTGCCAAACCCTTAGGGCTTCTCGACAAAGAGGGTAAGATCTGGTCCCCCTCTTGCTTGTTGATATACCAGACTGACGTATTGTCTGACTGAATTGCTATAGTTCCCAGGAGTATGTTCTGAAATGCTTGCAATGTTAGGAGCACTGCTCTCATCTCTAGGATGTTTATGTGAAAATGAGCCTCATGTTCCTGCCAGACACCTTGGACTGTTTTCCCAGATAATGCCCCTTCCCATCTGGGAAGCACCTGTGGTCACCGTGGCTAGAGGTTTTGGGAACTGTAAGGGACGGCCCTGAGACACTGAAGGGGGATGAATCCACCACTCCAGACCGTTCTTCCAAGAATTTGTTAGGAGTATCTTGTGAGACATTGGTAATTCCAGGATCAACCATTGTGTGGAAAGTAACCACTGAAGTACCCTCATATGAAGATGAGCTAGAGGGACAAGTAGTATAGAAGCTGACATCTTTCCTAGAAGTTGTAGGATTTGTCTTGCAGAGGCTCAAGTTCTTTTGATCAACAGTCTGGCATGTAAACGAAGATCATGCAGCTTGTCAGGAGGCAGTCTTACTATCTGCATGGTTGTGTCTATGACCGTTACTATAAAATTTAAGTTCTGAGATTGCTCTCAGGCAGGCTTTTTGTAGTTTATGGTAATACCTAGGGAGGAGAACTGGTGGAGAGTATGATCCCTGGCCTGTAGCAGTAGATGCCTGGTTGGGGTGGCTATGAGCCAGTCGTCCAGATATAGAATACCCAGAATCCTAAACATCTCAGGTGAGATGCTATGCATTTTGTGAACACTCTGGGGGCTGTAGTAAGACCAAAGGGCAGAGCTCGAAACTGGAAATGACTGGCTCCAAGCTGGAAGCACAAGAACCTTCTGGATCGCCTTTCCATTTCGATGTGGTAGTACGCATCCTGAAGGTCTATGGAGCACATCCAATTGTCTTTTCTTAGGAAATGAAGTACTGACTGCAGTGTTACCATCCGGAACTTCATTTTCTTCACCAATTTGTTTAAATTGCTGAGATCCAGAATTGGTCCCTTGTTTTCTTTGGAACTAAAAAGAATCTTGAGTAAGTTCCGGATCCTCTCTGGTCTGCAGGAACTTCCTGGATCACTCTTTTTCTTAGCAACTTTTGAATTTCTAATGTTGCTTGTTCCTTTTGATTGGGTGAAATATCTGGAACTGATTTGTTTATGGGAGTGAGGGAAAGAGAAGGGAATGATGTAACCACTGGATATTATGTCCTGGACCATTTATCGTTTATGTGTCGCCAGGTCTCCAGGTGCAAGGACAGTCCCCGCCTTGACTGCCTCCAGAGGTGAGCAGATGGACACTCCTCCAGGAGCACTGAAAGGGTCTGGCAAAGACGGATTCTCTGGAGCCCTGATTCTGCGGACCTCCTCTGCCATGAGGGCAGCATCTTCCATTATTATTCCCTCCTCTGCTTTGGGGGAAGGGGGATTACCACCTTGTGTGCCCTGGTAAGACATTTGCAATTTTCTGAACCACATCTTACCACTTTCTCTCTGACCTTTTGAAAAGGGTCTAGTGGGAGTGAAAAAATGTACTCCAATGGCAGACAAAGTCTTACCCTCTTATTCACACCTGGTCAGCATCGTTAACCTTTGGTCCAAAAAAGTGATGAACCATCAAATGGAGTATTAACAAAGGAAGACTTAAAGGGCTTCATGAAATCACAAAGGCGCATCCGAGCCTGTCTCCTAACAGAGATGCCTGAACCCGCTGCCCAACTCGCTCCATCCGGTGCATATGAGGTGAGTCTCATGGAGGAGTTGACTACTGAATTTAGGGTAGCTAGCTGTGCATTGAGCTTGTCCGCCGCCACATTAGCTATAGTTCCTTGGAGGGAATCTGACAGTTCTTTCAACAGGTCTCTCTGAAGTCTGGTAAAGTGGGTGAGGTAATTCAGGGATCATAATGTAAAAGCCGCTGAAGAGAAAATGCACTTCCCATACTTATCCATGGTACTAGAATT
The DNA here is from genome assembly GCF_019279795.1 of Protopterus annectens. Lineage (NCBI taxonomy): Eukaryota > Metazoa > Chordata > Ceratodontiformes > Protopteridae > Protopterus > Protopterus annectens. Next base: position 1,048,095,204 of record NC_056739.1, on the reverse strand, counting down.
CTTATTAGGAGGATGGATAGCAGAACTGAGCTCAGAAAGTTCCTTTTTGTGGCAGCTGCCATGACCATGGCATCAACTGCTACACCTTTAGTTAGAATGGAATGGACCTTGGGTGCTGTAATGTATTTGTCTGGCCTCCTAGGAATGGGTTCTATGGAATCTGGGGACTCCCACGCCTTTTGAGAAACTAACTGAATAAGCTTGTCAAAAGGTGGAGTGGCTGAAGAGGTCAAAGGGCAAGATCCGAAAGCCTTCAGGTATACAGACTCCTCAGCCGAAGGGGAGGAGGACTGCCAAATCACCTCACTGTTTCAAAATTTCTGGGATGTCTCCAAAGGAAACATGTTCAGGAGGTGATTGTGGGGATCCTTCTGCTTCATCAAGGTCAGTATCTGAAGTGAATAACTCCTCTGGGGAGACTATATGCTTCTTCTTGCATGATCTCTTCCGAGGTACCTCATCAGTGGGATAGTCAGGAGAGGTTTTGGAAGAGGGAGACATTCTCTGAGGAACATCCTGAGGTGTAGAATCTATGCGGTCCTGTGGATGGGGTTGAGGAGGTAGAGACACCTGCACTGATGAGGGAGGAAGCTCCAAGAAGGACTGCGCCTGAGACTGGGGAGCAGTCATCACCTTCCTCATAACTTCAAAAGCACTCTGCCCCCACTCCAAAGAACTCCCTGGTGCTGACAATGCAGATGTCAGAGCCGAAGGAGCCTGCAGAGCAGGAGACAGAAGCTCTGAAGTAGAGGTGGGAGCTGAACCCATCCGAGCTGAGGCCCCAAGAGAGATACAGAGAGAGAGTCAGATTCGAAGAGATCTGAGCTGGCTCCGAGGACTTCACCGGCGAGTGTCGGCTCCCAGAGGTCTCCTGCTCCAACTGGATAGAGACGCTCGGAGCAGACATCAGATCCGAGGAGCCAACAAGCCCTGGACTTGATACAGACACCAGATAGATGTCGGAGTCTTCCGGCTCTAATAGCAAAGGTCAAATCTGAGGAGGTGTAGGCGCCAAAGGGGGGACAAGACTGATCCAACTCCTTTGGGCTCAGAACCAGAAGCATCTTGGCTAAGGCAGGTGTCTTAAGAAACCTCTCCACCACCAAATCCACATCTTCATCTGAAAAGCTCCTAGTCGACCTTGTAGACAGAGTTGGAGACCTAGATCTAGTTAGGAATGGTGAAGGGAGCCAAAGAGTAATTGGCTCCAATAGCGGTATTCTACAGGTAAGGGAGCTTTTGGAGCCGAAGGAGGAGAAGTTGTTGACGGAGCTGATGATTGCATCTGCTCCGAGGAAGTCCCTGCTCCAGAGGTTGAAGCCTGCTCCATAGGTGCAAACTCTTTTGGTAGTTTGGCCTTCAGCTCAGAGGCAGATTTTAGAGCTGAAGAAGGCTGTTTTCCCAACCTCTCTGGTTTGTCCAATTTTGGAGAGGAGGGATCTACAGAAATAGCCTCAGAGAATGGGGTTTTCAATAACCCCTTCAAAATCAATTTGTTTTTCCATTCCATAAGTGTCCACTGGTTGAAGACATGACAAATGGAACAAGACTCCTGCAAATCAAGCGGCCGCAAACAGTACATACATTAGGTGCTAGAGTCACTGAGGGGCATCTTTTTACTACACTTTTCACATTTTTTAAAGTCTAACAGTTTGGTGTCTTTCCGCATATTGTTGAGTTAAGGAAATACCAGACATCTATCAACAAAAACAGAATAAAAAGAAAAACTAAATAACTTCTTTTTATTTTTTTAAATAACCATAACAGTAAGGGAAAGGAAGGGAAGACGTTCAAGTCCTCTAACTTAAAACGGACTTGCAAAAAAAAAAAAAAAAAAAAAAGAGGTTAAATAACTGCTCTCTAACTAAAACAGTTATTAGACAACAAGGAAATTAGAAAAATACCCTCTAACTTAAACGGGTATTATATAAATACCCTCTAACTTAAATAGGTTTAAAGATGAGGAAAGGGTAATTAAACAACAAATATACAAGTAATTAACTATTAACAATTAACAAGAGTTAATAGCGATTATAAACTAACAAAGATAATGAAAAGATAAAAGACTTAACCCAAAGCTTGCTAGAGTATCCTACTCACAGCATGGCAAACAAAATCTAAAGGAGTTCTGGAGCTGCATTATGGGTAGGGAGGTGAGGGAAGGGAGCCCATGAGCTTTGCTGAAGTCCTTGAGTTTTGGTACAGCCAAGAACAGATCTGATACATCAGATCAGACCCATCAGTGAGAATAAAAGCAAGATTAACAAAACATCCCGTGTTATTGTCTGTGCTTTTACTTACACTAATTAGTGTCTGATTTTTTTTCTTTATTCCCCTCCTAGATGTGAAAAGCAACTTGTATTCTTTAAGAAAACAGACTTTTAGCCTTAAAGAAACCAGTATTCTGGCTTTTCACTGCCCTATTATCAGCTTGTCTCCATGGAATCATATGAGAAGAAATGTAGTTCTCACCTGCAAGCTTCTAAAAAGACAAATCAAAACATTCATCACCAAAGGAAAACTTTTTATTATAATCACTGTTCTCTTATTTACTTGTTTCCACTTAAAACTTGTGATTAAACTAAGCAAACCATTTTAATCCAGATATTCACATAGGTAAAAGTAATAGCTTTACATATATTATGATCTGCGTACTTCTGCACCCTATCCCCCACTTCAACAACCTAAGACTACTGCCTATCAATTTAAACATGCTTCCTTCTGTTTTTTTTCTGTCTTTTCATTATAATGCTTTACCACATACCAGAATTAAAAATGCTTTACTATATTATATCGTGAAAAGTTTCATAAAAATACTGTTAAGAAAAAAGAAATACTGTTAAAATAAAAATTTACCCCTTTTCTTCCTCTTCTCATCCCCTCGGTGTCCTTCCAAACATCAATGACATGAAGTCAGCCAAAAGTTATTCAGTACCTTACAAGTTTAACAAGGTCAACAAAAGTCTACTCTTACCACTTTTTCCTATACAGCTTATTTCACAAATGTGATGGATGTTTTGCAGTCTCACATTTATTCACTAATTTTCATGTTGCTGGTCTTTTTCTGTTCATCTTTCTCCCGGCTCGAGACCCTGGTTCAATTCTAAGGTACTCACAATTCTTCTAGTCAATTAATATGCTTTTCTTGGTCTCAAGCATTTTTCTTGAGAACTGTGGAAAAGGTTTCTCTGGCAAACTGTGTGCTTTATCATCAGAAGAATGAGGGGGAGAATCCCCTTCTGCTTGATGGCTCAATGTTTTGTTGGACAAACATTTGCATTCCCTCCCTAGCCTGTTGTGCATCAAAAAATTACCTTGATCCTCTAGGGAAAAATATTTCAAAGACAGCTGGATACAACAGCTTGAATCTCACACCTGCATCTTGACATTCCCTGACTTCTGGAACAAATTTGTTTCTATTCTGCATGGTGTATACTGAATAATCATTTTCCACAAACACTCTAGTGTCTCCAGCTTTTAATACTTTGCCCTTTTTCCACAGTTTTGTCAGGATCAGCTCTTTCTGCTGGTAGGTTTTCATCTCTTATTAATACAGATCTTGGCTGTCTTCTCATGGTCAGATTTAGAGCATTCACATGGTGTGATCTTTCAATTAACAGTTCTTGTTAGGGAATACCAGTCCAGTTGCTTATATGTGCCTTCATAAAATTAATACAGTCTGTTCTTTCTAGTTTCTCTGGGTATAGCAGAAAAATCTCAGATTTTCCCCATCTGCTCTGTCCTCTAACGCTACCATTTTTTGATACATCTCCTCTTAAACAGTGTCATATTCATCCAGCCTTTTCTACATTTCAACCTCTGATATTTGCCATTTTATGACCTCATCTGAATATTTGTTTAAAGTTTCTTCCATTTTGCCATTTTATCACCTCATCTGAATATTTGTTTAAAGCTTCTTCAATTTTGCTATTTTATCACCTCATCTGAATATCTGTTTAAAGCTTTTTCCATTTTTCAGTCTTTTATTTGAAATGATATAGTCCTTCAAAGCCTGTTATTTTTAACAACTCTGGGCACATTTGACTTATTCTTCCTCTAGATTACTGGAAGCCATGTCTTGCACCAAGACTAGAGCCTGAACTGCTTTTTGCTAAACAGCTGCAGGATTCTTCCCAGTCAGGGTTTTCTCAACCTTTTCTAGATGATTTTCTTTCAGGCTCTCTTCTTTTGGTGGCATTCAGGCAGTGTACTTACTAGCCAGTAACTGAATTTACTAAAACAAGAGTTCCTGACCCTTATCTTTGAGTTTCTTTTTTTCACTCTAGGAAAGCTGAAGTCAAGCTGTTAATCAGTGTGCTGCCATCTTCGAAAGACATTTCACTGTTGAACATTGAGACAGCTTCAAGTCTTTTTGGGTTATAAAATAAATGAACATAAAACAAAAACAAATCCAGTAAACTATGCACTTGCACAAACATTGCTCAGCAATAATCATACTTACAAGAACATAAGATAATGTACTTATATGAGAAGAAAAAAAAATCTGTTATGGCAGCAAAGGACGTGTAAGAAGGGACTAAACAGAAGATAATATAAAAATTAAGAAACTGGAAGCTTTTAATTATGGCTATGGATAGTACGATACATGCAGTGAAAGTTTTTATATTATAAAACCACTGAGGACTGTTCCAAAATCCACACAACAAAGAAAAAGGCCACTGAATTCTAGCTCTTCCGTTCACAAAGCGTTGTTTAATGCCACAATAAAATTCTCTTAGCGCCTCGGCCACAAACAGCCTCAACAGAGCAAAAATTTTGGCTTCTAAAAACCTTACATTTTATACATTAACTTAATTACATTTCCTTCAATTAACTAATTGCATCCAAATTACTAAAATTCAGTTCATATTATTTTTTAAAGTTAAAACACCATTAAATTAAACTTTGCCAATTGCATTCCTTATTCAAACCATTTGGTTGTAAAGTATTGTATTTAATAATAAAAATAGATTCTTTTCTCCTTAATATGTGCTTCAACATTTCTACATTTCCATACTGCTGTGATACTTGTTCCAAAACTGTTACTTTCAAGCTTTTTACATCCCCCATGTGTACCCTGTTAAAATGTTCTGCTATAGGACTAATAACCTTATTTTTCATAACATCTCTAATATGTTCCTTTATCCTTTCGCCAAGACTTTTCTTGGTTTCCCCTATGTAATATTTCTTACATGGACAACTTATGGCATAAATTATCCCTTTACTTGTACAGGTATAAATTCCTAGAGTATCAAATTTCTTTCCTTCTATTTTATCTACTTTAGTTGTAATATGCTGACAAATGGAACACTTTCCACGTGGGAAAGTTCCAATTTTGTCAGACTTTTTAGGATTTTTTCCTTTGGGTTAGAATATTAACTATGAACTAAAAAATATTCCAGGCTCTGTCTGATATGAAATTCTCAATTCAATTTGAGACAGTGAAGGAACCTTTTTTTTCACTTGTTTCCAATACCCTTTAACCAATTCATTAAATTTACCCGAAAAAAGGATGTATTTTGAGACAAAAAACAAAGAATTATTGGTTATTGCTTTATTATTATCATATATAATTTCCTTCCTGTCCAATTTTGGAGTCTTAGCTCCTCTATTATCATAAATTTTAGAATAACTATTTAACACTTCATCTGGACTGTAACCCCTATTTACAAACAAGGCTGCAGCTTTTCTAGCTTCATTACGTGCTTCCTTCCCATCACTACACAATCTTTTTATTCTTAACATTTTTCCATAAGGAATAGAAGCTAATGCATGACAAGGATGACAGCTACTGGCATGTAACATCCAGTTAATTTGATCAAATTTCCTGTGTATTCTAGTATATATTTTTGTTTTCATCTTACCTTTCAATGTTATATCTAGACAGTTCACTTCTAGACCTATTTGAATTCCATCAACTTTAATCTCATATTTGTTGGCATTGAGATATTGTATAAATGCCGATACTTGATTATTTCCCCCTTGACAAATGAAAACCAAATCATCTATAAATCGGAAGTATTTTATTACATATTTCCTAAAGAATGTACTTCTATATATGTGTACATTTTCAACCAGCCCCATGAACAAGTTGGCATAAACTGGGGCAAAAGCCGCCCCCATTGCTGTTCCCTTATTTTGTCTATATAAGCTGCCGTCAAATTCAAAAATATTATTCATTAAGCAGAAATGTAACAATTCTTTAATGTAGTGTGTTCTTGGGTTATCCCCTAAAAATGCTGTATTGCCTCTAAGCCATAGCTATGTTGTATATTAGTATACAAACTTACTACATCAGCTGTTATAAAGTACATATCCTCTGTCCATATTATTCCCTCTATTTTTTTCAGAAAAATCAAAAGAATCTTTTATGTACGAGGGCAATTTTAATACTTCCTTTAACAAAAATACATGTAAAAAGCAACTAAGATTATGAGTGAAAGTTTTTAGTCCATGTAGTCTTATCTACAGGTCAGGCATATTTTCAACAATCAAGGTAGAAGTTATAGATAGAAGAGCTGAAGGTATTTATTTGGGAGGGAAAAAGGCAGGCTTAAGTGGGATCAGTTGATTCACCCCATAGAACAGGATGATTTAGTCACCTGATTTGAAGGAGTACTTTAAAGTTTTACAGTTAAGGCTGCTATATATTACTCAAGCAAAAGGTTATAAATCAAAATGGAAAAGGACAATGATAAAATGAGAAATAGACACACTAGGATTTTGGATGCAAATCCTTAAAGAGAATAGTAATAACCATGTAGAATATTTTATCATGTAGCAGAAAGTATTCTAAGAACTAAGCTAGCTTGGGAATGGAGGAAAGAGATTGTGCCAATATGGATATCTGCAAGGGGTAAAGAAAGTAGGCAAGAGGGTCTGGAATTTACTAGTGGAATTTAGCAATTGAAAAAGAGTATTAGAAGAAAATAACTCCGGAGTGAAAAGTAATAATATGTGATAAGGCTAAACAAAGGATTTGATTGCAGACTGCATCCCTTCTCAGCATTAATGACATAAGGTATGGTATAGGTTTTAATGTTCACCCACAAGTTTATGACCACTTTATCTGGCAGTTAATGCAGAGGATTACTGCTCCTAGTTATTTACAACCACTTTTTCTGGCAGTTAATGCAGAGGATTAATGCTCTTAGTTGTTAAACAACTGATTACTGTTCCAAGTGTACAGGGTTCAAATCTTTCCAGATTCATTTGCCTCCTGTGTGACTTCGAGCAAATCACTTAACCAGAGAGTGGTTTGGGGCAACTGAAGATAGGAGATAGGCTCCTTAATGGTTTTCTGGACTACTTTCCTAGTAACTATCTATGAAATTTTTCTTCCAAAGTCATATTATCACATATGACATAGGCAATCTTACATTTATATAAATGAAAATAAACCATACTGATACAATCTCAGTTGCTAACATTATACATTACACAAACAATATACATTACAAACAACACCGACACAACTGTAGCTGCAAACATTTTCCTTAACTTATAATACATCCAGTCACTGTCAGTCAACCATTACATAGCTCATTCAATTCCTGCCTTCTTTTAAACATCTTACCTCCTCTGCATGCACTGATCCAACTCTTCTCATTTTTCGTATATAATCTGCTCCTACCCCTTTCTTAAGATCCCAATTCCATTTTTTTCTATGCATTACTATCTTCTCTACTTCTAGTAAAGTTGGTTTAGACTTTGATTTCCATTTTCTAGCAATTGTTTTTTTTTTTGGCAGCCATCATAATTAGGCTCACAAAGCCTTACTATGTCTAAGCAATTCCGATTATGTATCATAGCTCAAAAAAGATTTTCCTTAGTTATACTAATTTGCTCATTCAGCATCTCCAACAGAGCAGTCTGCAGGAATTTTTAAGTCTGCCAACTCATTACACTCTCAGAAAATATGTTCCCAGTCGGTTACCTATCAAAACATCTACTCTTCATAACATCTAAACTTCAAAACATCTAAAACTCATAACATCAAGTCTCAAAACATTGAAAACTACAAAGCAACTATAAATAACATCCCACACACTGTTTGCTACATTTATGTAGGGGGAGCAAGCCCCCTCCACCCCCCCACCCCCTATAAATTAAATATACCAACTCCAAGGTCGCACTACAGTGGGGTTAGGAAATTAACTCTCCCCCCCTGCATAAACATAGTAAAAACTCAGTGGGATGTTATTTATAGTTGCTTTGTAGTTTCCAATGTTTTGAGAACTTTACATTTAGTGTGATCGAGAGACTATATAGGGACATTCGGTTAGGAGATATGAACAATAAAACAAGAACATGAATTTAAATGGATCATTAGATTACAGGCAGATAGGGGCAGTGACCTCAATGGAAAAGTATCAGCAAAAACTGTGTAAGGTCTAGGAATCTACTTATATTATATGATTAATTTGTAAACTGTATAAAGGGTGTTTTACTTGATATGTATTATGACTGATGATTTTTTTGTCATGTGTTCTCATTCATATTTATGTTACATTTTTATGACTGGATCGTCTGTCGAATGGAGATCTGTAGTGCTTCACTGGTGGTTTTTAAACAACTGATGTGGTATACTTAAGTTTAAAATGTTTTGTTTTACTTTTTTTCTTTTGTCTGAAGAAGCACTGATTATCAAGAGCAAAAGCACTTACCAGAATAAAGTATTTCTGCTTTTACTTCGTGTTTCATGTCCCAAGTTTTGTTTTATTATTACATTGCTTGTGTTTCTTGGAAACCATTAGTCCCTGGTGGTGAAGCTGTATTGTTTGGTGCTCTCTCAATATGTTCCACAGCATCATAATGTCCCTTTCTGTTTTTGTCAGGTATAAAATAATGCCATCTGCAAATAGAGCCAACTTTTCTTCACTACCATACCAATTATATCTTTGAATTTCTGAGTCCCTTATTTTCTTTGCCAATGGTTCTAAATATAATGCAGATAAGCTCTGCTCAAGCAGAGATTATCAGAGAGGACGACACCCACTTTAATTTTCACCACGATCCCTCATATATCCTACTAATCAACCTTATCATTTTAACAGGGAATGCAAATGCTTCCATTGTTCTGCTCATAAAGTCCCAGCTGACTCTGTCAAATGCTTTCTCTGCATCAAGACCCACCAACAACAGTGGTATTTTCTTGCATTCTGCTTCCCTCTTGATCATCAGTGTTCTATTAATGTTGTCAAATGTTTGCCTCCCCTCCACAAAACCATATTGATCCTTCTCAATTTGTTTTGGCATACTTTTGCCATTATTTTAGCCATTGTAGACATAATACTTTATAATCAAGGTTTAGTATTGAAATGGGCCTGTATGAAGCTGGATCTGATAGATCTTTACCATCTTCAGGTATTACAGCTACCACTGCTTTCTTCCAGGGTGTTGCTACTTCTCCTCCTCTTAAAATACCATTAAACAAAACCTTCCATATCTTATCATTTTTTTCCTTTCTAGCTTCTAAACCTACACAGGAATACCATATACTCCTGGGGACTTTCCTTTAGATTGGTTATACATCAGGATTTGTAGCTCATTTCCATAAATGCTTCCATTCGTACCTTTTTTTGATTTCCATATTTCTCCACTTTATACAGACTTTCATAGAATTTCCCAAATATTTCTAATACTTCTACAGGATCCCTTGTTATCTTCCTTGTTAAAGGTTCTCTAAGCTTGGTGACACCCCTTTCTACTTTCTTTTACCTGAGTCATTATGTGAAAAAATTTTGTGCTCTAGATTTATTATGAAAAAACAGATGCTTAACAGCAATCTTTCTAAACGCATGCATATTATCAAGGTAATCCCTTATTTTCTGTTTAGCTTTCTGCAGTTGCTCTTCCTCTTGTCCTGTAAAGTTCCTCCTATTTTAAACGCATGCATATTATCAAGGTAATCCCTTATTTTCTGTTTAGCTTTCTGCAGTTGCTCTTCCTCTTGTCCTGTAAAGTTCCTCCTATTTTGCAATACTTTGTCAGTCTCTCTAAATTATTCTTGTTACGTCTTAGCCATGTCTCCCTTTCTTTTATTGCCACCATATTTTTAAACTCCACTTTAATTTTATCCCACTCCCTAGCTATATTTAAAGAAATTTCTATCTTCCCTAATAGCTCCTGAATAATTTCCACTACCCATTCCTTGAATGCCTCTCTTTTCAACAGATAGGTGGGAAAGCCCCAGTGTCTCAGTTTTATTTCATTATCCTGTGTTTTTATTTTAGTTATTATTGGTGTGTGATCTAAAATAGTTATTGCATATCAAGACCTTCAATTAAATGCACATGTTCCTGTGAAATGTAAACTCTGTCTAGCCTAGCCCAGTTTTTGTATCTTGGGGAATAATATGTAAATTCACTCCAAACTCCTGGTACTAAATTCACATCTTCCATGCCAAATATTTTCATAAATTTCTTTAAAAAACAAATCTACCCTCATTTGTTATATTTTCCCTTCTGGGCCCCCAGATACATCTTTACTATTGCAACTGAAATTCCAGTCCCCATCTATACGTAATATTCCTTGCTGAAAGCTGATTATTCTCCCAGAATTTTCTTAAGCTCCATTATAGCAGTTTTCAGTAGAATATAAATACATGCCAGTATAATCCTCCTCCCTTGCCAGTAGCCCTTTAGTACTACAAATCTACCATTAGTCTTTTTTATCCACTTCTATTACTATTGGAGCTCCTCTTGCAATATAAGTACTTCCTCTCTTACTTTGCCCAATGTATTCCACTGAATAACCATCCTGAAAATGTTCCTTTATCAAATTCGCATTTTCAGTTCTTTCCAAGTGTGTTTCCTGTAATACAGCCATTTGCACTCTACATTTTTAATACAGTTCACTCCTCTTTCTTTTTAGCATTTATCTGGAGACCATTAAAGTTTAAGGACATTACAGAAAGTATCATATTCTTGAGAGATTACTCCCACCTTTTATGATTAACAGCTTTTTTGTTAAATGTCTAGTTTTAGCTTTTGTATTACATGCATGCACTGTTTGGAAGGTTAATCATTTATACAGTTGCTTCTTGGGGCATATGTTTTAGAGTCCCCTACAAGTTTAACATCTCCATTTCAGCCTATGTCACATCTTAAAGAACTTGTTGTTTTATTGAAACCCTCAAACACACACACCCTAAAACCTATTAACTTAATAACACACAAAACTATGCACATATTCAAATATTGAAGTTTTACCCTCCTAATAGGAACAAATGTTCCAAAGTGACAGCAACACACACACAAATTTGAGCTAACCTAAAAGAAAGTTATCCATGCTAACACGCATGGTATAGCTTGTGGTTCTATTAAGTGCTGTGTGGTTTTGTCTTATCTTTATACCTCTCTCAGTTGGGAAAACAATTGAATGCTTTCAGAAAACATTTTCACTAAGCCATTTCGCTTTATCAGATTGTCTGCTAGAGATATGAGAACCAGACACAAAACTGTTTACTAGAAAAAAAATCCTTACAATATTCAATATTCTTTTTCATTCACTTGTTTTCTCATAAAACTTGTTACTACTAGATTAAGCTCATGGTATTAACCCAGTCATTCCCCTATGCAAAAATGAGAAAAGCACATTATTTTTTCTTTTGTCTTGCTCTTTTAACCAGATTTGTTTACACTGCAGTGCCTACATTTCTTAAAACTGAACAAGGAGAAAGAAAAGAAGGGAGAAAGAAACAAAAAGAAAAAAACAGGAGCACCTATTTGCAGTAGTATCCCAATAACTGAAAAAAAGTTCAATATTTCCAGGTTTTCTTGTTTTGTCATGTTTCACAAATATAAATATTGCTTTGTAATCCCACATTTGTCAATTTCTATGTTACTGATTTTATTCTCCAAACATTAATGACATGAACTGGGGCATATGTTTTAGAGTCCCCTACAAGTTTAACAAAGTCCAATATTTCCAGATTTTCTTGTTCTATTCCTGTTCATCTCCTTCATCCAACCCCTGTTTTTGCTTCATTTCCAACATACTCTCGACTCTTCTAGTCAACTCTTGTGCTTTTTTCCTCTTGCAAACATTTTCTGTTGAAGCACTGGAAAATATTTCACTAGCACAGTCTCTCTGTGGTCTTTATAACTAGAAGAACAAGAAGCATGATCTCCTTCTGTTTCACAGCTCACTTTTTGTTGGACAAACTTTTGTATTTCTTCCTTAGCATATACTTCATTAAAAAAATATTTTGCTCCTCCAGGGAAAACTATTTTGTAGATAGCTGGGTACAGCAGTTTGAATCTCATGCCTGCTTCTCAACATTCCTTAAATAATAGGATAAATCTACTCCTCTTTTGTCTGGTGTATGAGTAGTCATTCTCCACAAACACACTACAGTCACCCACTTTTAGTATTTTGTCCTTTTTCCACAGTTTTGTTAGAACCAACTCCTTCTGCTGGTAAGATTGCATCTTTACTATAAAAGGTCTAGGCTGTTTTCTGATAGACCAGTTTGGAGCATACACATGATGTGCCATTTGAATTACCAATTACTACTTTGGCATACCAGTCCAGCTGCTTACTTGTGCTTTCATAAAATTAATGCAGCCTCTTCCTTCCAGCTTCTCAGGTACAGCAGAAAATATGAGGTTTTCCCTATGTGCTCCGTCCTCTAATTTTATTATTTTTTGAAACATCTCTTCTTGTGCAGTCTCGTATTCACCCAGTCTTTTCTTCATTCTGATCTCTGAGTTTTGCAGTTTTATCACTTTACTTGGATATCTGTTTAAAGCTTCTTCCATTTTTTCCAGCATTTTATTGTTTGAGTTGATATACTCCCTCAGTGTTTCATTTATCTTAATCACGTCTCTGTGCAGTTGTCTTATATTTTCCTCTAGGTTACTGGAAGTCATGTCTGGAGATTACACTGCTTTTTGTTGAACAGCTGCAGTACTTTTCCCAGTCAGTGTTTCTTTGTCACCTTTTGTAGCTGATTTTCCTTCAGGTCCTCTGTATTTCTTTTCTCCTGGCACCCAGGCAGTGCACTTACAAGCCAGTTACTGAAATTTACCCAGAATCCTGGCTCCACTGGCTTTCTCTGCTAAGTTTCTGTTTTCACACTGGGAGAGCTAGAATTAAGCTGATACTCAATATGCTCCAGGGGAAAAAAAAGATTCTAAAGCCACATGGATACAACAGCTTGAATCTCACAACTCTCAACATTCTCTAAACTGCCAGGATAAACTTGCTTCTTTTCTGCCTGCTGCACTGTGAATAATCCTTTTCCATAAAAGCTCTGTTGTCTTCTGTTTTAAATACTTTCCATTTCTTCCACAGCTTTGTCAGGATCAACTCTTTCTACTGGTATGATTGAAGCTTTACTAATATAGTCAAATAGTATATGAAGCTCAGGAACAACCCTGTGCAGGTGACAATTATCAGCATTCAAGGCATCTATTCAGACCAAATAGAAACAATATCTCCAGTTTGAAAATGTAGTCAAATGCCACAAACTCTTAAATAAAATAAAATCTTTTATTTTTAAAAAAAGTAACAGGTAAGCGCTTTCGCCAGAGAGGCTTCCGCAGACCATACAAGTACAAATTAGTTCAGCACACACCTTTTTATATATATATATATATATATATATATATATATACATCTTCAATTAAATGATGACATCATAATTGGATAATATATAGGCTGAATTAATGGTTAAATCTACTACATAATAAAATAAAAACATTTAATGAATTCATACTATTCAAGAAAAAAATCATGCTATTTAATACCAAATACACCAACATAAAAAGATATATTCAAGACAGATATGAACCATGTATAAAAATATATGTATATGCAAAATAAAAACATTAAAAATTACTTAAGCAGTCACCTGTTCTTAAGGGCTGGTTTCAGGGGAATTTTTTATTTAGACCAGGAAAATATGTGCCTGGAGTCTAATGATCCAGTTGGTTTCATTTCTTTCTGTGAAATTTCTAAAATCCCCACCCCCTTAGACTAGGTAAATTAATAAACAAGACCATAAACTTGAATGTATGCATATTATTAGTCTCTAGAATGTGTTTAGATAAGAGCATTAGTATTAGATTTAATACGTATTTGGTATAGATGTTCCCTCACCCTGTTCTTAAGCCTTCTATCAGTTTTACCGACATAGAAGGCAGGACAGGATGAACATAAAGCAAGACAGACAACATGTTCTGAGTTACAATTAGCAACAATATCAAATACGTAAAGCTGAGATGTAATGGGGTGAAAAAACATATTGGAATCACATATATAAGAACAGAAATTGCACTTATTACAAGGACTAGTGCCTATATCAAGGAGATTATTATGATTATCAAAGGGCATAGTATTTGGATAACAAAGAAGTCTATGCAGATTTTTCTTATTCCTGAATAAAAATTGTGGGTGTTCACCCACAATTTCTCTAATATGGGGATCAATATCAACATTAAATCAATAATAACATATGATATCTCTAATCTGATGAAAGTCATGTGTATAAAATAATGAAAATGTCTGTGGTGGTGTACTAATACCAACAGGATTACATCTATTAATATACCTATCATTCCTTTTCTCTGAAAAATAAGGATACGCTTTGTCAGACCTAAGGTACTCTATACTCTGAAAGCCAGTGGAGATCTCATCTACTCTATATGTTCTAGAAAGTAGCCTATCCTTTAAACCAGCTAATTCATTCTCAAAACCATCATGTGTTGGATTTAATCTAGAAGCTCGAATAGCTTGACTTTTAATAATGTTATTGAAAAGATATCTAGGGTGCATCATGATAATGTTAGATGTTAGAAATTTCACAGAAAGAAATGAAACCAACTGGACTATTAGACTCCAGGCACATATTTATCCTGGTCTAAATAAAAAATTCCCCTTAAACCAGCCCTTAAGAACAGCAACTGCTTGTTAAGTAATTTTTAAAGTTTTTATTTTGTATATACATATATTTTTATTCATGGTTCATATCTGTCTTGAATATATCTTTTTTATGTTGGTGTATTTGGTATTAAATAGCATGAATTTTTTCTTGAATAGTATGAATTCATTAAATGTTTTTATTTTATTATGTAGTAGATTTAACCATTAATTCAGCCTATATATTATCCAATTATGATGTCATCATTTAATTGAAGATGTTTATACATATATACAAAATGTGTGCTGAACTAATTTGTATTTGTATGGTCTGAGGAAGCCTCTCTGGTGAAAGCACTTACCTGTTACTCTTTTTAAAAATAAAAGATTTTATTTTATTTAAGAGTTTGTGGCATTTGACTACATTTTCGAAATGGAGATATAATTTCTATTTGGTCTGAATAGACGCCTTGAATGCTGATAATTGTCACCTGTACAAGGTTGTTCCTGGGCTTCATATACTACTTGACTTTATTTTTTTCATCTTTTGCTCAGGAACATTTGCTTCTTTGTGCTGCTAGCTGTTATTTCCTTTACCTTTACTAATATAGGTCTTGGTGGTTTTCTAGTGGTCAGGGCTTGAGCATACATAAGATGTGTCCTTTCAATTAGTAAAACCCACTGTGGAAAATCATTCCAGTTGATAAGATGAATACAGTTGGCAACTTACACTTTTTCTAGCATAGCAGAAAATCTCTTTTTTCTGCATGTTCTGCGTTCTAACTCTACTATTTCTTGAAACAGCTCCTTTTGAGAAGTAACATCCTCCTCAACAAGTCTTGTCTTCATTTCAGCCTCTGATTTTTAGTTTTACTGGTCTATTTGAATAACTATTTAAAGCTTCTATTTTTTTTCCAGCTTCTTCTTATGTGAGCTGATACATTCTTTGCTGGCATCCAGGTAGTATAATTGCTAGATAGTAACTGAATTTTAGCCAAATTGACAATTTCAATGACCCTTTGTTTTTTCAATTTCTGTTTTCATACTCAGAGAACAGAAATCAGAGAACAGAAATCAACCTGTTGATCGGTGTGCAGCTATCTTGGAGGTTTGTAGACTGCCTTCCCTAGCAGAGATTGATAAAGTATAGGCAAACAATAAAACACAATTACTTGTAGTGAAACATCCCATAGATAAAGACTGCATAAATGTGGCTCCAATACTCACCCATGTAGCATACTTTGTCCTTTGCTCAAATTTGCACCACTACTGTAACCAACGTAACCATGTCCTGCCACACAGTCATTTCTGGATCCACTGTAGAAGTGAATGTATATATAACTTTATTGCCCAGTAATCAATCAACATAATCAAAAGCAGTAGTAAAATACACATATACATAATCCAGTCTTATTTTCCATTGCTGTTGTAGAATAATAAATTGTAGCTTAGTACAGTCCTGTCCTTGAAAAAAGTGACAAAATCACAATCTCCAGGAGTTTACCTATAAACAGTAATAAACTAAAAGACCTTTAAACATGAAGGATTAGTTCTGAAACCTTGGACTAGATTCATTAATGCCTATGCTAAGTGTACATGTTCTGTGTTCAAGAACATCCCTACCACATTGCTTGTGCTTTGTAGTCACTCAGAAAGATTACTCTAAGTGTGCACACGGTCTACTTTTTGTGGTAACCTTTATGAATCCCCCTCGATATTTAAGGCTGGAAGAAGGTGTGAGTTATGCTTGTGTTTGTTCACTCAGAACGGTATATATTTAGTGTAGGTATTCATGAATCAGGGTCCTTTTCCTTTATGCATTGTTTTTAAAGCTTTTTTGGTATTATTTTTAAGATTTTGATAAAAATTATTCTTAATGGTACTGTACCCAAAAGTTTCAACATCTGTTAAGTCTTTGTTTTTAATCCCATCAACCAGATATCCTTCCTATATTCAAATCAGAAGGAATTGTAAATTAATCAGGGGTGATGGAAATTGCTGATCATTCCCACTACTAATACTTTCAGGATTTTCAGACTATAATTATTATAAAGCTTTAGGCAGTGTTCAGTAAAATGCTGAATTAAGTCCTTCATGTGACTACCTTTCAGTCTTTGACAGAGTACTCCAGCTGTAGAGCACTAGTTGTGCTTTAATTGATACTTTTATAAAAAGGCTTTTCAAGTGATCTTTAATGTCACTTGTCATATTTTCCTAGCAACTTGTTTAATTTGCTAATCCACCCTCTTTAGTTCTGTTTTCAACATTTGATTCCTAGCAATCCTCACTTTAGATTTTAATTCTTTTGATCACAAACACACACTTAGTGCTTGAACAACAGGCACAGGTAAGGTTCCGTCATTGTTCATGTGGATGTTAGTGACCTGAGACATACTTCCTAGGGCCACAGGAAGAGATGTGATAGAGCTCTTGGACTGTGGGCCTCAGGCAGGTATCAGCCCAGCATTTAGTAGCGTTCTGCCTTCTCCAAGGGTGATGTCGCAATATGAACAAAAATCATTGGGTTAGTTGTTGTTGTTACTTGAAGAGCATCCAAGATCTGTCAGCCTAGAATGATATGACTGACAGGATAAACTGCTTTGCCAGGGATGGGTTTTTCAAATATTGGCAGAGACATTTGCCACCTCCATACTGCCTTTTTAGGCAACGTCAGACAGATAAATCAAACAAAACAAACAAAGGAAAATATGAAGGTACCACTAATCAATGCAAGAAACTTAAGCAAGAAACTCCACTCCTAAAATCTTTCCTCGCACCAGAGAAAGTAGAAGTCTGTGTAGAGACTGAGACATTGTTTAAAACAGTAAACAGTACTCTGGCTGTGTACAGTAAGAATGCCTTCCTCACTTTTTAGACCATCCACTGTACACAAGGATAAAACAGGTGGCGTGTCTCACTCTTCATTCAAAAGATACTGTCTTCAAGGCTGGTAAAATAGCATGGTCCACTAAAGCCTCTTCATGTCCAGATCATCATAACAAAGGTCCCTTACCATATATTAGCTAGCTATAGAACTCCCTTTATGACCCATGAAAGCCACTACATCTATCTACAAGAACTGGAGTTACTCAGTATTAAACCGAATACCATTTCCCTAGGTGACTTAAACTACCCAACTATAGACTGGGGAACCTGCACCATCACAAGTGCACAGGCACAGAGATTCCTAGACTTTGCTAATACAAACACCCAGGAACAATTACTCAGAGTACCTACTAAGGGGAACAAGATCTTAGACCTTGTCCTTATTAATATGGGGGCATCTTGCACCATTCTTTGCATATCATTGCCCACTGTTAGGTCAGACCATGAAGCAGTCCCCTTCAAAATAAAATTGAAGCCAGCAGTCCTTTCTGCTCATGGTTCCTTTAAAAACTTATCTAAGACAAATTATTTGCTCCTAAGTGATGCATTGGTAGGCTTCAAATATCCACCAAACCCAGATAACTCTGCTGAATATGTGGACACATACATCATCAAACTCTATCAGCATGGAAACAGCTGCACAGATGCAGCTGTTCCCTGCAGAAACAAGAGCAGGGCAAACATCATAAACAATCCTCCCCCCACCAGTGGAATTATAACATTAACAAGCTATACAATAAAAGAGAATTTTGGCCAAAAGTAGTATTAAACTAAAACAACTCAAGGGCCTAATTAAATCCAGGAAAGACAAGTTTCAGGCAAAAATAGCCAACTAAGCCAAAGACAACCAGAAGGCATCTTTTAGTTGTGTTCAGAATCTCTGGAGCACAAAGCAACAATGCTCTGTGCTGATTGCAAGTGATATAACCTTCACCAAAGCTGAAGATACAGTTAACTTTAGCCAATAAAGTCAACACAACCCCTTTACCTCTCCTCCCAGTGTACCTCACAAGAAACACCCCAAACAATGCCAAGTCCTAACGTACTATCAAAAGCAAAAAGTACTGCATTGATTTGTCTTGACCGTATTCCTGTATGGATCCTGAATAGCTTGAAGCACAATTTCACCATGCCCCTAACAACACTGTTTAATCTCTGCCACCATACAGGTTTTGTACCAAGTGAGCAGAGAATAACCATTACTCTCCTGCACGAATGAGGACCTTCCACAGATCCAGGCAATTACACACTCATAAACCTGGCAAGTCTAATATGCAAAGCCATAAAATTACTTAACATGGAATTAATAAGGACATAGGGAACATCCAAACACTGGACCCATCTCAGTTCAGATTCATCAAAGGCAGATCATGTTTACTCAACCTGGTGGACTTTTTTTTGAAAAAGTCAACAAAGCGATGGACAAAGGTAAAATGATACAATGACCTGGCCAAAGCTTTTTGACACAATCCTCCAGTAAGGCACAGTAGAAATGCTAAATAAACCCAATGAATTGTCAATTGGCTCTCAGACAGAATGTAGGCAATCAAAATGTGGGAAACTACCTCCACAAAAAGGCCACTCACCAGTGGAGTCCCCCAGGGCTCAGTGTTTGGACCTCTCCTGTTTTGCATCTACTTTTATGCAGTAAAAGACAATACCAAAGGACTCTGGCTATGTTTGCAGAGATGGCAGCAAGCCAGTAGCAGTTATTAAATCCAAAAAAAGACTTGGTCATTCTGCACGTACAATTGTCCCTAATAAAGAACTAGTGCCAGTATCATGGACTATAGCTAAATGCCATAAAATGTATTATCGTACTTTTTGGGAAGTCATCTACCCTAAGGAACTATCACATGGATAATACGCCCCTAAGAGAAGACCCAGTTGTTTATGATTTGGAAATTATGTGAACAGTGACCTAACCTTTGACCAACATCTGTCCAATGTGGGAAGAGAATCCTTCTAGATTGCACAGCTGATAAACAAAGGGATTGCTTCTAGGTCTAGGGATGTTACTGTACTCCTGTACCCCTCTACTCAGTCCACATTAGCCCAGTCATCGAGTATTCTACCCCCTTTGGCATGCATCTGTTCATACACATGTAACTACTGGAACACTCACAGATACCTTACAAAAAGGATGCAACGTTCAAATAATTTGCCCTACATGGACCACCTAAAAGCTCTATTGCTATACTCAGTCTCTTATAAACTACTAAGAGGTGACCTGTATCTGGCATACAAGGCATCCTCCGACTCAGTGCTGATGGACCTATTACACATCAGCAAGTCAAATGTCATCAGAAATACTCGGTCCAGGGATCTAAATGTTTTTTGCAAGATTAACAGAATGGTTTGGAGGGTAGGCATATCTCACAGAGAATACCACTGCTCTGGAACAGACTTTCCACTCAGATAAAACAAAGTGCATCCCTGTTCATATTCAAGCACAATTTGCATCTATGGATGGGAAATAAAACATTTTCCCATGGCTTCCCCCTGTACTACTAATGGACAGAGTCAGCTCCTAAATGCATTACTTCATGCTTGCGGCCTCTGTAAATATCTATGGAATGATTCCAGTTATTATCACTAGGTGTAATATAAATACAGACTTTGAACAGACAAGGTTAATGTAAACACCAACTAGGAGAGGTTAATCCAAGCACCAAATGGGAAAATTGATTAAGCTTAAAATCGTCCACACAGGCATTTATCCTTGTACTAACTTAAGAATCTATGCTGATTAATCTTATTTTCTGACATATCTGCAGTTTTCTTGCTCTGTTTTCACAGCATAGCATTAGAATAATTTCTTACTATTCAAAATCTATTACTACTACCCTTGAGATAATTCCACAGTCCTTCCACAATTTAGTTTTTAAAGATATCTTCTGATGAAATGTTATGCAGATATCCATTTGCTTCTTGATTTTGTGACTGTAACACATAATAGAGAGAGAGGAGGAGGCATATTTAAATGAGCAGTGTAAAAATTACAAGGCAACAAAATTGGAAAGGCAAGATATCTATTCAAGATGTGTGATGTTAGGTGAAACTTCCACATAAAAATGGACATGATAAAATACTAAAATTGGAGGGATCTGACAGAAGCAGATTATTAAAAAGACATGGCAGGACATAGGCAGTGATCCTAACATCGCTGACACATGCATTGGTATACTCTGTGATCTAGAAGCAGGCATTCTGGAGACTGAAATTAAGTGGGCTCTAGAAAGCCTGGTTAAAATGACAAGGCCACATGAAGTGCTGGAATACTATATGAATTACTTAAAATTAGGGAAATGACACTGCTACAGTCCTGCTCAGTACTGGCCAGCAAACCTGGAAAACACAACTATGGCCAATAGACTGGAAGTAGTCAATCTGCATTCTAATCCTAAAAAGGGGGCAGTGCTAAACAGTCCTCATATTATCAAACAATTGCATGAATTTCACATGTTAAAAAGGTAATGCTCAAGATCCTACAAGCTAAACACCATCATGGTCTGAGAACTGCCAAGTATAGCTCATTTTAAAAGGGCAGGAGCACCACAGATAATTTTCAAAATCCACTTGATAACAGAAAAAAGCAAGGATGCTCCAGAAAAATATTTACTTTTGCTTTAATGACTTCTCTTAAGCTTTTGACTGTGAGAAGCATGACAAACAGTGTGAAGTTCTTAGATAAATGGAGATACTGGGTCACCATATTTGCCTCCTGAGGACTGTGCATGTAGAAGAAGAAGCAATAGTTGGAACAAAATATGGAACAACTAATATTTATAGAATAGATTTTGAAAGGAGTATGATAAGTGTACTGCCAACCTATTTATTCAATTTATATTCTGAATATATCATGCAAAATGCTGGATGAGATGGATCTGATGTTGGAATCAAAACTGCTGGGAAAAATATTAACATCTTCAGATATGCATGTGATATCACTCTAAGAAAGTGCTGAAGAGTCTGTTGATGAACGTGAAAGAAAAGTACAAAAGCTGGTCTGTTGCTGAATGCCCAAAAATGAAAATTATGTAATATAGTACTAGCAATTCTTTGAATGTACATGGGGAAAAGTGGAGGTGGTGACAGATTTTATTTTCCTGGGCTCAAAGATCTCTGCAGATTGTGAGTGTAGCCATGAAATTAAAAGATGCATGCTCTTTTGGAGGAAAGCTATGGCAAATATGGATTAGATATTAAACAGTGATGATGTCACGTTATCAACAAAAGTCCTAACTGTCAAAGCTATGGTTTTACCAGTAATAACATACAGTTCTGACAGGTGAACTACAAGTATGGCTGTGCAATGGAAAGTGATGCTTTTGAACTGTTGAGTTGGAGAAATGTAGACTGCAAGATCAGCAAATCAGTCAATGCTTAATAAACAAATCCAGACTGTTCACTGGTTAAGTATAATAACAAAAACACTCAAATATTTTGGCCACACAAGACAGGAATTGTACACTGTATCTAGTGTTGGAGTGTATGACACTTGTCATAAAGAAACATATATGCTATGTATATGCAGGGTAAACATTGTGGTTTGTTTTCTTTTCTGTTAATGTATATGTGCCTATGTCTTAAGTGATAATTTAATAAATGTGTTAAAAATGTTTTGGCCACAGTGCAAAGACAGGGCTCATTAGAGGAAGTACTAAGACTGTGAAAGATTGAAGGCAAAAGGAGAGGCAGCAGAAGCTAGGGCGGAGACACCTCATTAATGAAGTAATGAATATGAATTTCTAAAAAATCGAAGACAGTTAATGACAGAACAAGCATGCTGAAATTCTTCAAGTCATTAAGAGTCAGATTTGATTAAATGACTAAAACTTTAGCAAACATATTCCTTCTATGTTGATTTTTTCCCAGTATTTTAAATGCCAGTTTCAACACAAAAACAATTATGATGAGATCGTTATTACATATTGGAGAAGAAAGCTAACAGGAAGATACTTTAAACTTAGGGTAATACATAAATAATGTCTAGTATGTTATTGTGTCTTTTTGCCTTCTCAATAATCTACTTTAAACTATTTTCCAAAAGAAAATTTGTACATTTTTAAAATGATGCCACACAATCAATAATTCCCAATTTAGTATCTGGTAAATTCGGGAAATCTAATACTACCCTATGCTTATCTTCTATTGAGTAGATTTGGGTGGTTTATAAATTCCTACCACAGACAGCTATAAGCAGCTGATCAGTTGCTTTTTATTCTCAGAACACTGAACTTTCATAATCTGAAAGGGGTCTTGCTATAATCACATCCCCACTTCCACCAAAAAGCCTTTTTCCACTATGTGCTACAATCTTGTCATGTACTTTTAACCACATTTCTGTAATAATAGCAATAACAATGTGTGAAGCCAACTCATCATTCAGGAGAAAAGATGCATTTATTAAGCTTAGTATTATTTGTAGGTCATCTGGAAAGTGTTATTGAAAATCTTTGGCCATAATTCTTTTATCAGCCTTGAGGAGCAAATGCCAATATGTGACCCCATGACTAAACTTGAATGATCAATAACTATGCATTCCCATAAGGAATGCAATCAGTCTCTAGTAAGAGTTAATCTAGATGATCTTGCTATTTAAGTCAACAAATTTACATCTTTTCAAGTACTATGTGATTAAACAGGAACAATTCCTTTAGTGGAGATTCCAGTAGTTTCACTAGTTATTTGGCCAGAAAGCACAGTTCTGGAAGAATTTACCATTACAGTAGATGTCTGGGTAGATCACGGTTGCAGTAATGCCGATATAGGAGATGCATCCTGACAAGGATACTATGCATTTGCCCAGTCTACAAAAGCTTAGGCACATTCTTCTCATTCCATATGTCCAACCTACAACCTATGCAAGAGAGTATATACTGGTACTTAGATGTATGGGTGAGAAAGTTTTCAGAGGTTTCTTGTCCTAGGAAAAAAAGGGTGTGCTGAGGCTAAGGTTCAATGATAGACTTAGACACAAACAAAACACATGCGATGGAAAGGTACAGTGCTCAAACTTGGCCAAGGATAAGAAAGGAGAAAATGGGGGAGAGGGGGAGAGAATGAGAGAGATGGGGAATGGAGAGCGCATACACACTAGAGCAGCGATCTACATGAGCATCTACCCAACTTTACTATGTTCATCATTAGACCACTGTTGCAGTAATGCTGACATACAGGATGATTCCCATAGCAGTAGGCAGAATGGAAGGAGGGATGAAAAACAGAAAAAAGGATGGTTCTGGTAAAACCTATCCTAACTCTGGAAAGTGCATCTATTTTGTAATGTTTAATAAAAGTATACATGGAAAATAGAGTAGCTGCTTCCAAGATGGATTTAGTACAAGACTCTTGAAAAATCTCCAGAACAAGCTACTACTCTGGTAGAATGTGCCTTAACCTAACTTTGGAGAGACTTGCTATGGAAGGAGTAACAGAAAAACATGGTAAAGGAAATCCATCCAGATGTGGTTTGCTTAGAAAATGAAGTTCCATCTTTTTTCCTTCATAAGAAATAAACATTATCTGACTTTCTAATAGCTTTTTACCTTCTCTAAATATAATCTTAGTTTCCCATGGACATCCAGTAAATGAATTCTTTATCCTTTATTTTGGAGCTTGAGGAAAAACATAGGTAAACAGACTGAGGGATGGATTTAGACATTTCAGTGACAACTTTACGCATAAATGGTTAACCTAACAGTCACACTGACTCTCTGGAAAACTAGAAAAAGGGTGTACACAAGACATCCTGTAATTGAAGAACAGAAATTAATACCACTAATACTGTTTTCAAAGTACAGAATTTTAATAATGCAGAGAAGGTGGGTCAGAAGGTGGTAGGGTTATTTTTTTACATACATACAAATATTTCAGGCATGGGAAATAATGCCCTTCTAGTCTGTCATTACACCAAAACAGTTATTCCCATAAGTGTCCAGGTAGTTCTTAAAAATATCTAAACTAGTGCTTGCTTTAATGTAATTTGGTAGTCTACTCCATGCATCAGCTATTCTCCCAAGGCAGCCAGTTAGCACACCATTTATTCCTATATAACCTTTATTTAATTTCTCCAAGTCTTTTGGGTTTCTAATACCATTATGGGAATGGATCCCATTCCTAAGTCAAAGTATGATTAAGGGTCATGAAATTAGTATTGTTTTGATCTTTGATGTTGGCCAGAAGTGCTCTTCATAGCACCCACAATGTGCCCAGTAAGGACTCCTCCTGCAATTTGTATAGAGTTACATGTATCGGTAACATATTCAAGTATGATTGTAAATTCATTTTTATAAGAACCGTTGCTCCTACTACTATTGGAACTGTCTGGGTATCCTCCTTCTACATTGCCCTTGTTTCTGCCTGCAAATCCTGGCATTTTACGACTCTGTGTTTCTGCACATAAGACACTATATTAACTGGGTGTAGCAATTTCAGTGATCAATGCTACTTTTGTCTTCTTTTCATGGACTACTATATTTGGTTTTCTCGCATCTATTTTTTGAACTATTGGTAATGGGTGATCCCATGTAATACAAACTTCATTTTCTATAATGCTCTGTGGCTCATGTTTCCAGTGTTTTTCAGCTACTTCAATATTATAATGTTTGCACAATCCCTAATACAACAGCCTTGCCACCTCAAATGTTTCTTTCACTTTTGGGGCCAAACAAATAAGTGCCTTCAAAGAGAGCATTGATAAACGAAGATTTGAAGGGCTCAGCAAAATCACAAAAGCACATCCAGGCATGTCTCCTTATGGAAATGCCCGAATCCATTGCCCTTGAGGTTCCTTCTGCTACATGAAAAATGAGCCTCATGGAAGAACTGGATATTGATTGTAGGGTAGCCAACTGGGAAGTTACAGATGCTTGTACTTCTTCAGTAACAGATCCTGAGAGGGTGCCCAAAAGTTCCTTAATCAGGTCCCCTCTGTAACCTGGTGAAATGTGCCAGATAGTTCAGTGACCTTAAGGAGAAGGTCGCTAAAGCATAGACATGGTTCCCAAACCTGTCCATCGCCAGAAACTCCTTGTTGGGGGGATGAACAGTGGAACTCTTCTCAGGTAGTTCCTTCTTAGTGGCTGCTGCCATGACCATGGCATCAACAGGCACCCTTTTAGCCCAAAACTGCTTGTCCTCCTGTGCTGTCATAATTTTGTCAGGTCTCAGAGGTATTGGCTCAATGGTGTTAGGATCTTTCCATGCCTGCAGAGAGATTAACTCTGTGAGCTTATCGGCAGGCAGAGTCACCCAAGGAAGACAGATTACTGAACACCTCCAGGAGTACAGATTTTTTAAAATGAAGGGCTGTTGGACGTTTAGCATGTCTCCAAATGAGACTTCTTCAGGAGGTGACCGTGGGGACTCTTCACCTTTATGAAAATTTGTATCTTCTGTGACAGATTCTGGGTAATCTAAGTGCTTCTTCTTGCATGTTTTCTTCGTAGGGACTTCCTGCTGGAAAGCCTGGGGTTTCAGTACCAGCTGCCCCTGGCTAGAAGAAAGATGAGATTCCAAGCACAGAGATGGAAAGGTAACAGGTTGAGGATCCAAGTAGGGAGGAATCATCTGTGTCACAGATGTAGACATGATTCTCTCCATAACCTTGAAGGCAAACCATCCCAGAGCTTCTGGATCCTAGTTCCACTCTCCTCCAAAGACAGCCCTCTGAGGCAGAGGTCAGAGCCAAACTAACCCTCGCCAAGGCCTCAAGTTGCAAAAACAGCTCTGAAAACTTTAGTCAACTCTAACACCTCGGATCTGACAGGGAAGTCTTATCTCCGAAAACTCTCCTGATCCAACTGGATCAAAGTTCTCAAAAACAGCTTAAGATATGATGATAAGGTAATTCTTGGATCCGAGCAAGATAGTTTTGGGCAACTCAGATCCAAGGGCTCTAAGGTCCTGTACAGAATCAGAAGAGGAATGGGTAAGGGTGGTGTAATTGCAGAAAAGACCTCCTAACCAAAAAGATAGGAGTCGATGGGACACCTGACTGGCTCTGTGTTGAGAGAATCCTTCTCACCAGTCTCTCCACATCATCTTCTCTGAGACTTCTGGAAGAAGGAGTGGACAGGGTAGATGGAGACTGCAGTCGTTGCGGGAATGGTGATGGAACCCTCAAAGGCAAGGGTCCACAAAAGGAGAATATTTAGTTTGTGGTAGATATACAGAAATTAATCTTTTTGTTGGATTTTGTAGTCAGATAAGATAGTTCAATTTTCTTTTGTTTAGGATCCAATGTTGAGGTTGGATCCGAGGTAGATTTTTCTTTATGCTTCAGATCTGAGGATGAGGTCTGATCTAAAGCTTTTGCCTTTCTCTATGTTCAGGTTGTCCAGATAGTGGTCTCTTATAGTCTGCTCCGAAGCCCTTGAAGATGGAGTAGTTGAAGAGGGTCACTTTGTCTTTTCTGATTTTGTATGAGAAACTCCAGATAAAGCCTCTCCAAAAGAGATAAGCAGCATGCCTTTAAGAATAAGTTTGTTCTTTCTCTCCGTAAGAGCTCTTGGATTATATCGGTGACATATGGCACAATCCTCCTTTAAATGGAGGGGAGCTAGACAGTACACACACAATGTGTGGGTGTCCAAGAACAGAATTTTATGCCAACATTTAAAGCACTTCTTAAACCCTGCAGGACTTTCTCTTTTTCAGCCATTACAAAATCAGTAAAAAGTTAATGCAGTCTGTACAAGCACTATAAACAGAATTAAGGTTAAAGTGATAGTTATAGTACTAGAGAAAACTTTTTTTTTAAATAGCAGTATTACAAAAGGTCAGTGAAAAATTATTTAATAGTTAAGGGAGAAAAGTTGTAACAGTTGCAAAAGTTTAGATCAAGAAAATGAAGCTTTTTAACAAAAAAAAAGGGGAGGAAGTAAGTAGTTGCAATTGTAGTTTTAGTTATGTTGTGGAGAAAGTCTTTGGTTCTGTGAAGTATCCTTAGCTTTGGTGAGATTTTTTTTTTATACAATTTTGTACATGCAGGTCAAATTAAAGATTATCTGCTCTCATCTACTCTCATCCCTAATAATCTGCTATGAGAAATGACTCCAATGACTGTATTCTTCTTGTAGAGGATTTTTTTTTTTCATGAGAAAGGGATTTGGGAGAGAAAAATATTTAAAAAAATTATTTTTCATTTAATTTCATTTTTTATTATAAGGGGATTTGATGTTGGGCTTAAATGGTTCCATGAGTTTATTGTCAAAAATACAGAATATGATGACAAAGAATTATATGTGCTGGACACTTTCATGGAATTAGTAATGAAACTTAATTATTTATATCTGAATGAGAAATACTTTTTGCAGAAGAAGGGGGTGGCTATGGGGGAATCTTGTGTCCCCATCTTTGCCAATATAATACCTCTACAATTGGAAAGGAAATACTTAACTCATTTACTCTCCCCTTCCAGGTCTTTTTACGCCCTCTTTTTGGATGACATTTTTTTTATTTGGAAAGGAACTGACAGGGAATCTGAGGAATTTGTGTCTTATTTAAACATGACTACATCTTATTACAGTTCACTTACACGCATAATGCTAGAGAGATATGCTACTTGGATGTTTTGATTAGTAAAGATATTCCCCATGAAAGGATGAAAGGTTTGTTAATACCATCTACAGGAAGCCCACATACTCAAAACAGTTTGCTTCATTATTCCAGCTGCCACCCCCAATATCAGAAAAAGGCAATAGTAAAAGGTCAATACGTAAGACTTGCTAGAATGGTTTCTGAATATGACACATATCTGATGGTATGCCATAAATTAAGTGAAATGTTTAAGACTAGGGGCTACCCCTATAACACTATTAATGAAGGGTTTGAAGAAGTCACTAAAAAAAGAAACCGTGGCCATTTTAGACCACTACTAAGAAGTGTTACTATTTGTGTTAATGCCAGTTTGAGTCAACGGCCACATAAGGATTATTCCCAGGCATTTATTGCTGAGTTTAAGAGAGATTATCATGAAATTACTTATATTCTCAAGAAAAACTGGGATATTTTTCATACTTTGATAATATGCGTGAAGTTTTGGGGGAAGCTCCTGTGGTGGTTTACAGAAAAGCTAAGTATTTCAAGCAACTGTTTTGACCATGCTGTGAGCAAGCAGGAGTCTAAAACTAACAAAAAAGTAGGAACGTTTAAATGTGGGTTTTGCCCACAATGTAAGTTTCATGTTGGAGAGTGATTCTGTTATTATTAATGGGAGTAAAATAATTTCTAAGTATCATGTCAATTGTAATTCAGCGGGGGTTATTTATGCTGTCTTGTATCAACATTGCAAATGTTTTTATGTAGGAAAAACAGACAGACTTTTGAGAGACAGAATATATGAACATAATTTAGACACAAACACCACACCACACTCATCACATAGTCTCCCTACGTCTACACCACCAAAATCCACACATAACAAAAAACATTCGCGGAGGCTCTCAATAATAATCTGCCTAAGCAACAGAGACCTCCAAAGCAGAAACACAAGCAACCTCCATCCCCCAATACAATCCAAATGACACATAGCCCACAGATTCAGTGTGCCACTCAAACACAGCCAATAAGGGAAAACAACTTACTCAACACACTAGTCATAGGTGACTCTGTAGTCAGGCACACTGATGTCCCACTCACCACACTAAACAAGAAGAAGATTACTGTCAACTGCCTGTCGGATGCCAGGATCTGGCACATAACCCAGTCACTCCACAACAAGTACAAATATGACTCTGTCATTGTCCATGTTGGTGTGAATGACCTGAGACGTACCTCCCTGGACTACATGAAAAGAGACATGGAAGAGCTCTGCGATCTTGTAGTCCAGGCAGGTATGACCCTAGCCCTGAGTAGCATTCTGCCATTGCCCAGAATGATACCGCAGTACAAGGACAAAATGATTGATTTCAACAATTGGCTAAGCTTCTGGTGTCATTCAAAGGGGATCCAGTATCTGTCTGCTTGGATGACATGGTCGACAGACCACGATGCTTTGCCACAGATGGCCTGCACCTGTCGCCCCTAGGATTCTGGATACTGGCTAAGGCTCTTGCTGCCCCTATAGTGCCTTTTTTAGGCAGGGTTCAAGTAACAAATTCACCACCATAACAGGAACAGGCAAGCAAAAACTGAGGGTAATGTTACTCAATGCTAGAAGTCTAAATTTCAAAATGCACTCACTCGAGGCACTCCTTAAAATGGAGAACATCGATATCTGTGCAGTGACTGAGACTTGGTTCAAGGCTCCAGAGAGCACCCCTGCACTACCAGGCTATAACTCATACCATACTTTTTGGCCATCTAACCTGGACCGAAACACCAAAGGTGGGGGTGTGTGTCCATATTCATTAAGGATATCCACACCTCCAGGCTAGTTGCTCAGCATAATGCATCTGAGGTTATCCAAGTGCAACTAACTCTTGGCAAAACTGCAATCCAAATTGTAGCTTGCTACAGATCCCCCACCATGCCCCAGGATTCCCACTCCTCTTTTCTTGATGTACTGGAAAATATTAGGGTTCAACCAAACACCCTAATAATGGGCGACTTCAACTACCCCACCATTAACTGGGAAAACTACTCATGTACTAATGCCTTAGCGCAACGCTTTCTGGAATTCATAAACTCCAATGCCCTAGATCAACTTATCCACACCCCCACCAGGGGCAACAATATCCTAGACCTAGTCATTACCAACATGAGTGACCGGTGTACCACACCTGAAGTCAACTCCTCGTTGGTCCGATCCAACCATAGGCTAATCACCCTTGATATCCACATCCCACCCCCACCCCCCATTAAGGAAACCACAGTAAGAAATTTCTCCAAAGCCAACTTCATGCTTCTTAAGACAGAATTAGTGAACTTCACGGCACCCATGCAGATGGACAATACAGTTACAACTGCTGAATCCTACACAAATGCGCTCTATAAGCACCTACATGAGTGCATGGATCATGCTATCCCAAACAGAACCAAGACACTATCCTCCAAAAAAAAGGAAGCCAATCTGGTGGTCCCCCTGCCATAAACAAACTGTACGACAGAAGGAAGAAACTGTTGCAAAAGAGAGTAAAATCCCATGAGTGGTGGAGCTGCCTGGTCAATCTCAGTAAGAAGCTGAGATCCCTTATAAGATCCTCCAAAGCTAGCTACGAAAATAAAATTGCCACTAATTCCAAGGACAACCACAAAGCATTCTATAGCTATGTCAAGAATCTCAATGGCAACACCCAGATCTGCTCTGAGTTACAGTACAAAGGCATGAAAATTACAGAACCAAGTAGTAAAGAAATAAAGTCCAAACCACCACACTGGTAATAAAATCGATTATTTTTACTTCCAACCACAACAGATGAGCGCTTTCGTCTAAAATTACAGAACCAACTGATATTGCCAACATCCTGGCAGATAGGTTCAGTGCTAACTTTACCCCCCCCCCCCAAAGGGCCCATATCTATACAGGAAGAATGCAGAGTCCCCGTAATCACAACTACGCAGGTGAAGGCTG
Organism: Protopterus annectens; assembly: GCF_019279795.1. Taxonomy (NCBI): domain Eukaryota; kingdom Metazoa; phylum Chordata; order Ceratodontiformes; family Protopteridae; genus Protopterus; species Protopterus annectens. The sequence continues at coordinate 1,048,063,934 of NC_056739.1, read as the reverse complement.
CACTCTCTAAAGCCAAAAACACAGCATCCATGGGACCAGACAACATCCCAGGCTGCGTTTTACACGAACTTCAAAATGAACTGGCTCCCCACTTAAGCACCATGTTCAATAATAGCCTCGCATCAGGCCTTGTGCCCACTGAATGGCGCACAGCAACTGTTATCCCACTCCACAAAGGGGGGGCCACCACTGATCCCGGGAACTATAGACCTATTAGCCTGACGAGCCTGGTCTGCAAAGCCATGGAACGTATCATCATGAAACTCATAAACAAAGACATTGATAACCTCCAAACTCTGGATCCCACCCAGTTCAGGTTTGTGAAAGGCAGATCATGCCTCCTGAACCTGATCGACTTCTTTGAGGCAGTCACCAAAGCCGTAGATGAGGGTAAAGTGGTTCACACAGCCTATCTTGACCTCGCCAAGGCTTTCGACACCATCCCCCATTCTGGAATTATAGCTAAACTCAATAAACTAGGCATAAATCCCTATGTCACAAGATGGGTTGCCAACTGTCTCACTGACAGAACCCACACTGTAAAAAGTTGCAGACTCCAAATCTGACCTCAACCAGTGACAAGTGGAGCACCACAGGGTTCCGTCCTGGGACCGCTCCTGTTTGGTATCTACTTCTCTGAAGTACAGGCTAACACAGAAGGCCTCTGGCTAATGAAGTTCGCAGATGACTGCAAACTAGGAGCCATAGTCAAGTCCCCAAATGATGTGAACATCCTACAGAAGGGCCTCTCTGAGACAGATGCCTGGTGTCAGAGCCATGACCTCAAGCTCAATGCCAAAAAGTGCAGTGTCATCCCCTTTGGTAAAAACTCTGTACCCATGAACTACCACAAAGGCAGCAATCTACTTAACACCGAATGCGTGATAAGAGACCTTGGGACCCAGGTGGACAGTAGTCCCTCCTTTGATAGTCACATCGCCACAGTAGTCAGGAAGTCCTTCTACGTGGCACACCTCATCATAAAAGGGTTCTCATCCAGGAAAAAAGAGGTCATCGTTACCCTCTACTCATCACTCATTATACCCATTATAGAGTACAACGCCCCTTTTGGAATGTACCTCACAAGACATCTGCAGCAGCTGGAAAGGCCACAGAAGTACCTCACAAAGAGGATTACTGGACTCAAACAAATGCCCTACACTAACCGCCTCAAAAAACTCCAGCTTTACTCCATAGCATATTGCCTACTCAGAGGTGATATCTGCCTAACATATAAAGCTATGTCAAACCCAGAGCTGTAGGACATGATACACCTAAAGAAATCCCAATCCCTCAAAGCTACACGCTCTAGGGACCTAAACCTAGTCACCACAATAAACAGGACATGCTGGAGGGATAGATTCCTATCCCAGAGACTTCCCATACTCTGGAACAGGCTACCCATCTATGTCAAGCAAAGTTCTTCATTAGCACTCTTCAAGAAAAATCTTGATGAGTGGATGGGAAATAGGAAATACACCCCAGGGATCACATCTGTGTGTCTGCTCGTCAGTAGCACAGGAAAATAACTTGCTTGGGTGGCCTAAGCCAGGGAACCTTGTTGGCTAGGCTTGCATAGGCCCTTGGGCCGATAGCCTAGTACCTACCTATGAACCTATAATGCTTTGTATAAACATACTATACAATATTCTACTCATACTTTTTGTTTTTATGCATTGGATATGGCATTAAAAATGCTAGAGGTGGACCATGGGAAGATATTATTGAATACCATGAATTATAATGGCAAATCAAGCTTAATGCTTTAAAAACATCCAGGTTTAAATGACAGGTTGTCTATTGCTTGCGTTTTACAATTGCGTTCTTGGCTTGAGTAAGAACATTTTATGTGTGGGTATCACTTTAAATATGGTTTTAACATTAGGTTTAGCCATGTGTACAGAATGGTGGGGGAAAACATTTTTGATTGGTTTTTGCTAATGTGATTTTTTTCAAGAGGGTTATTAAACCGAATGTGACTTACTGTTGCTTAGATTCTGATGAAGTCTGTTATAGCGCTAAATCTTTTGCGTGAGTAATAAAGAATTCAGTTTTCCTTCATTTGGCTGGGTGCATCTTCATTTTCATCTGTTTGTTGCTTAGTTCCTGGTGTATTTGTGATGTCTTCTTACTAATTATCCCGTTTTAACACAGCTACTGTTCTAGATTCACCTAAAAACTTTACCAGACCAGATCTTTCACTTATGATTCCCCTATCTGTTTCTCTTTGTCTATACTATGACATCAATCCTTGGTAGGGAAGGCAGTCTCTAGCATGCAGTCCAAATGTCTTCTTGGCCTCATCGCATTCTATTTAATTTCCCTCTCAAGTTATTTACTCCCAATATATTGGCTCCTTTGCCAGTTTCCCTCAGTAAATCCCAGCCCCCTATTCCCAGTTGTCTGTATGCCTGCTTGCTTGCACCCTAACTCAATTTTTATTCTGTCTTAATTATTAAAATACTTTCTGCTACTTTATGAATATAATATTCTATATGGTTGTTATTCTCCATAAAGATATCCATCCAAAAATCCCACTCTCTCTTTTCTTATTTCTTGAATTTCCCTCCTGCATCATATTCCCTTTCCACTTTGAATTTTTACCTTTTTCTTGTGTTATGTATACAACTTATTTGTGTAGCTCTAAAATAGCTGTTCAAATCAGGTAATCCTAAACCACCTTGTTCTACTGGAAGGATCAACTTATTCCACTTAACCCCTCCCCTTTTTACCCTCTCGGATAAATTCCTTCAGTTTTTTTATTAATTATTGTCCACAACTGCTTTACTTGATAAAACATGCTTGGTAGGTATATAAAACTAAAGGGACTAAAAACATTTTCAATGCTTCCATCTTACTATCCATAAACAAGAGCCTCCAGTGTCTCAGTTTTTGTATTATATTTATAGCCTCTTCCCACAAATCCTTAGCTGCCATAACAGAAGCATTTTTAATCCACACCCCTAAATAAATACTTCATCTTATTGTGCCCTATAAATATGGGTATTGCTGAACCAGTTCACATGTGGATATATAATTTACAGCTACAGCCTTTGTTTTATATTCATTAATTTTATATCCTGAAAAGACATGAAACTGACTCAAAATTATACCCACATTAAGATGTCCTGTTCTGGATTTATCAAGTACAAAATAATATTGTCTGCATATAAAGCTAACCTTTTCCTGATTACCATACCAATTATATCCTTGAATTTCTGAGTCCCTTATTTTCTTTGCCAATGGCCAAAAAAACAGAAAATAAACAGAAAGAGGACTCCAAGGACTCCTTTCTTCAGACACAACTTATCAGAGAGGAAATCTTCCACTCTTCCCTCCAAATCATCCTTCACATATCTTTATATATCTTTATAATTAACCAATTAAATGCAAATGCTAATTACCATACTCATGAAATCCCAGCTTACTTTGTCAAATGCTTTCTCTGTATAAAGACCTACCTACAACAGTGATATTTTTACATTCTACTTCCCTTTGAACCATCATTTTTATGTTAATGTTGTCAAATGTTTACCTTCACTCCACAAAACCACATTGATCCATATCTATCTACTGGCAACACCTTTGCCATTCTTCTAGCTAGTATAGACAAACACTATTAATCATGGTTTAAAATTGAAATGGGTCTACATGAAGCTGGGTCTGATGGGTCTTTACTATCTTTAGTAATTACTGCCACCACAGCTTTCTTCCAAGATGTTGATGCTTCCTCTCATTTTAAAATACTGTTAAACAAAACCTTCCACGTCTTTATCACTTTCTTCTCTCCTAACTTCCACGGGAATACAGTCTGTTCCGGAGATTTCCTGCAGACTGATTATACATCAGCATTTTTATCTGATCTCCTCCTAGCTTAACTGTTAGTTGTTGAGCCTCATGTACTTTAACCTTGGCATACGCAAGTCTTCCATAAATATTTGCATGTGTGTTTTTTCTCGACTTCCACATTCCTCTGCTTTATACAAATTTTCGTAAATTTTTGAAAATATGTCTAATACCTCTACAGGATCTCTGGTTATTTTTCTTGTTATGGGCCCCCAAACTTTGGTGAAAGCTCTTTCGACTTTCAATTGCCCAAGTCATTATGTTAAATGTTTTTGGCACTGGAGTTATCACAGTTGCTTAACAACAATATTTCTAAACTCATGCATATCCAAGTACTCCCTTATTTTCTCTTTAGCATTTCACAGTTGTGCCTCATCTTGTTGTGTGAGGAGCCCCTCTAAATAAGCTCTATCACTTCTTAACTATACCCATTTTTCTTTTAATTCTACCCTACTTTCAAACTCCATTTTCATTTTATCCCACTAGCTATAACTTCTGAGAAAATGTCTAGCTTCCTTAAGAACTTTTGAATAATTTCCACTACACATTCCTTTCTTTTTAATAGGTAGAAAAGTCCCAGTGTCTCATTTTTACTTCATTACCCTGGATTTTTATCTTTGTTTTTATTGGCACGTGATCTGAAAGAGTCATTGGGTGTGTGTGTTAAGGCTTTCAATGAAATGAGTATGCCCCTCTATAATATAACTTCCATCTAAGATGGTCCCTGGTTATTGTACCTTGGTGAATGAGAAGTTATGTACCTACCATAATGTTCCATGTTAGTTGTCTTTTTCTCGCCTTCTTTCTTGCTGGATGGGTTTGGAGCCGATCCTCGGCTCCGACTCGGCCAATACTAAAGCTCGAGAGCTAATTCCACAGGCTCGAGGCTCCCCTATATCCCACAATGCTAGGCGGTAACTACTCAGATCTCGTTTGATAGCTAAAACCAAGCAGTTCTGGTCTCCATAGTATGGAGAAGAGAGAAAAAGAACCCACCTCTATATAAACCTGTATGTAAGCTACCACAAACATAAAAGGGAGAATAGAGGTGGTAGAACATGTGGGAAGTAAAACCCCAATGGAAGATCCCAAAAATTCCTATCGGTCTGTCCTGGCTAGGGGGAAGGAGGGTGGGACGCAAGAAAGAAGGCGAGAAGAAGACAACTAACATGGAACGTTATGGTAGGTACATAACTTCTCAATGTTAAGTTGTCAATCTCGCCTTCATTCTTGCTGGATGGGACCGCGTCCCTAGCACCTTACCCTGGGTGGCTTATCGGAACAGACTCTTGAGAACAGTGGAACCAAAGTTGGCATGGTTTCTGGAGGCCATATCCAATTTGTAATGCGAGATAAAAGTATGAGGAGAAGCCCATGTGGCTGCTGCACAAATGGAATCTATTGGTAGCCTGTCCTGAAAAGCTACAGATGTAGCTAATGCCCTAGTTGAATGAGCTCTAGGTCTTGAAGGCAGTTTTTGATGTCTGATTTCATAGATGAAGGTAATTAAAGAGGTAAGCCATCTTGAAAGGGACACTTTAGTAACTGGAAGGCCCAATTTCCCTTCCGCATAAGACAGGAAGAGCTGGTCAGATTTCCTGAACTGTTTAGTCCTGTCTAAATAATATCGAAGTTGGTGATGAACATCTAGAAAATGTAACTTTTGTTCCGACCTGTTGGAATAATCAGGGAAGAAGACGGGGAGATCAATCGTCTGGTTTAGGTTTGCCTCAGAGGAAACCTTAGGCAAGAAGGACGGATTAGTCTGGAGGGACACCCTGTCTTTATGGAAAACTAAGTAAGGAGGACGACTGCAAAGAGCATGAAGTTCAGATACCCTTCTAGCTGATGTTATGGCTACTAGAAAAAGTGTTTTCCATGAGAGCAACTTAAGAGGACATGAAGCCGCAGGTTCGAAGGGAGGGAGAATCAAGGATGCTAGGACCAAATTCAAATCCCACTGAGGTGGGGGATCTTTGATTGGGGGCTTGAGCAAAACGACACCTCTTAGAAAGGCTTTGCAGAGTTTATGGGACATGATACTGGAGTCTGAGACACCTACATGAAAGTTAGATATAGCAGCTAGTTGTACTCTAATGGTAGATGAGGAAGAGCCTAAATGAAAGAGCTCTGCCAGGAAGTCTAGGATAGACTGGATAGGTGCAGTAAAGGGGTCTATATTTTTTGATGCTGCCCAGAAGGAAAAACGCTTCCACTTACTATTGTAAATCCTTCTGGTAGAAGACTTGTGAGAGGCTATCAGGATGTTACGGACCGAATGAGAGATTAAGGGAAGCCTGGCTAGGGTAGGAATCGGAGAAACCACGCTGTGAGGATGAGAGATTGGAGGGACTGATGCAGCTGGCCCGACTGGTGGGTCAAAAGATCTGGCACTGGGTCCAGATGCCAAGGCTGCTCCAAGAGGTAATGATGGAGGAACGGAAACCATATCTGTCGAGGCCAGTAAGAGGCAATGAGGATCATGGTGACTCTCGAGGCGATAGCTTTCTGAATTAATTGAGAGATCAGTGGAAAAGGGGGGAAAGCATACAGAAGTCCCCGGGGCCAATCGTGGACTAGAGCGTCTCTGGTGGGTTGGCCTGGTAAAGGGAAGAGGGTGAAGAAGTCGTGACACTTGCTGTTTTGGGGAGTAGCAAAAAGATTGCAGCAAGGCCGGCCCCATCTTCGAAAGATTTCTTCCAGCACTGATTTTTTTAGAGACCACTCATGAGGCATGAGAATAGCCCTGCTCAACTTGTCCGCAATCACGTTGGACTTCCCGGGAATGTGCGTTGCTATCAGAAAACGCTGAGAAGAAACCGCCCACTGCCAAAGTCTGAGTGCCTCTCGACATAAGGGGTAGGACTTGGTTTCGCCCTGTTTGTTGATGTACCACACAACGGACATGTTGTCCGTCTGAATTGCAATAGTCCCTGTGGGAAGAGAGTCCTGAAGGGCTTGCAACGCTAAAAGCACTGCTCTCATCTCTAAGACATTTATGTGCAAGTGGCACTCTGCCACGTGCCCTGGACTGTCCTGCCCTGATCATGCCCCCCCCACCCAATCAGGGAGGCGTCCGTCGTCACCGTGGCGATTGGGGGGGGAGGGATGAAGGGTCTGCCCTGGAGAACTTGAGGTGATGTGATCCACCAATACAGGTGATTCTTGCATGATTGGGTTAGCAGGATGATGTGAGACATCGGGAGCTGTTGAAAGGACCATTGAGAAAACAGCATCCACTGGAGGATCCGCATGTGAAAACGAGCTAAGGGGAGGAGTGTAATAGTAGCTGCCATGAGTCCTAATACCTTCAAGACTACCCTGGCTTTGGTCTTGTTGCATTGAAGTAGAAGGTAAACTTGGTTGCGGATATCTGATACTCTTTGCTCTGTTATTCTGGCGGAAAGATGAACTGTGTCTAAGGTGGCGCCTATAAAGGTAATAGGTGACAAGGCAAATTTTTCAAAATTTATTGAAATGCCTACAGCTTGGCAAGTTTGGATGGTGAAGTCTCTGGATAGAAGAAGTTGATGCCTGGTGGTGGCGGTAAGGAGCCAGTCATCCAAATATGGAAACACCTGGAATCCTTGACGTCTCAAGTGAGCAGCGACCACTGCCATACATTTGGTGAACACTCGGGGGGCTGTAGTGAGACCAAAGAGCAGGGCTCTGAACTGGTAGTGACTGGCTCCCAGCCTGAAGCGGAGAAACCTTCTGGAGCATCTGTGCATTTTGATATGGTAGTACGCATCCTGAAGGTCTATCGAGCACATACAATTGTCCTGACCCAAGAAGGGTAGAATGGGACTGTAGCATGACCATCCGGAATTTTGTTTTCTTCACATACTTGTTTAGCTTGCTGAGATCCAGTATTGGTCTCCAGTGCCCTGTTTTTTTTGGTACCAAAAAGAATTTGGAGTAGATTCCGGATCCTTGCTGGTCTGCTGGGACTGGTTGGATAGCTCTTTTTGAGAGCAGCTTTGATATTTCTAACGCTGCTTGTTCCCTTAGACTGGGTGGAATGTCTGGAAGGGATCCTTTGGGTTGGGATGGGATGTGAATAAAGGGGATTTTGTAACCCATGGATATGATCGACTGTACCCCATTTGTCTTGAGTGAGGGAAAGCCAGGCTTTTGGGTACAGTGATAATCTTCCCCCGATTGCCTCCAAAGGTGGACAGCCGGGCAGCTCCTCAGGGATGCTGAAAGGGTTTATCAGAGAAAGTTTCTCTGCTACCCTGGTTTTGCGGACCACCTCTGCCCCTAGGGCGGCATCTATTGTTGTTACCCCCTTTGCCTCTAGAGGGGAATTGACTTTGTGCATCAGATGAGACTCCTTGTGGTTTGCGGAACCACATTTCCCCCCCTCTGACCTTTGGGATAAGGTCTGGAAGGGGTAGAAAAACAGACTCCCACGGCAGAGAGAGTCTTACCTTCCTGCTCACACCTAGTCAATGTATCCTTCACCTGAGGTCCAAACAACGTTGAGCCATCAAAGGGGGAATTGGTGAAGGACGCCTTGAAAGAGTCCGCAAAATTGCAAAGCCGCATCCAGGAGTGGCGTCATAAAGCTACACCTGTGCCTGCGGCCCTACTCGCCCCATCAGCCGCATATGAGATAAGCCGCATGGTGGCGTTGACAATCGAATTCAGGGTTGCCAACTGGGAGTTCATTTTGTCTTGGAACCAACCCCTCAGCTGTTCGATTCTGCACAGCCTCACCTATATCCTTGAGTAAATCCCTCTGGAGGCGGGTGAAGTGACACAAGTAGTTCTGCGACCGCATGGCAAAGGTCGCTAAGGAAAACATTTGCTTACCGTACCTGTCCATGGTCCTAGACTCCTTATTAGGAGGATGGACAGGTACCGAAGGATCGGCTAATTCCTTCTTAGAGGCTGCAGCCACCACCATGCCATCAACAGAGACACCTTTGGATAAGAACTGTTTCTCTTTTGGGGCAGTAATAAATTTTGATGGCCTCCTTGGGGTAGGTTCCACCAAATCAGGGGCCGTCCAAGCCTTCCTTGCCACCACTTCCATGAGGGGGTCAAAGGGAGGAGACACCCAGGAGGTGGAAGGGCGAGAGCCAAACGCCTCAAGTTAGACCAACTCGTCCTCTGAAGGGTTAAGGGCAGGCCAGTTCCCCCTCTGTTTAAGGATTTCAATGATGTCAGCAAAAGAGGCATCCTCAGAGGGGGACCGAGGGGAACCTTCAGATTCCTCCAAGTCGGTGTCAGAGGTGATAGACCCAGGGGAGTCAATGTGCTTCCTCTTGCACTGTCTCTTCCGAGGGGGTTCTCCTACCGGATCAGGAGAAGCCTCGGAAGAAGAGGATATTCCCAATGGGGAAACCTGAGGAGCTGGCTCTCTACGGTCTGTTATGAGGGGGTGGGTAGAAACCACTGCAAGCACTGAAGAGGGAGGAGCTGACGTTGCCGACTGTGGGGTAGACACGGGGTCTAGCATGCTCCGCATGACCTCGAAAGTGCCCCGATCAGCCAAGGCCAAAGGTCGCTGCTCCGAGGAGACAAGGACCCCACCGGCACCGACAGGGACGGCTCCGAGGCCGATGCCGGAGCCAAACTCACCAGCGCCGATGCTCCGAGAGGGAGAACGAGGTCGGACAAGGGTCCGATGCCACTCGCCCCCTCGGAGCCGACGAGGGAAGTTTGGCGCAGAGATCCCTCCAAGGAGGAAATCGGAGCAGACGACGGAGCCAAAAGGGAAGGTATCGGCTCCGACGCACCGACAGCCCCGGCTCCGAACTCAGAAGAGTCGGAGGAGGAATAGAAGCAGGGATGGGAATAGCCGCTGACTGTTGAGTAGGGCTATGCAGCATTTTGGGCCAGTGCCTCGGACTTGAGAAGTCTACTCACCACCCTTTGTAAGTCATGGTCGGACAGCCTGGAGGACTGAGAGGAATGGGATCTATGGCTCTGCTCCGAAAAAAGAGGGGATCCCGGAGCCGAGTGGATGGAGCCGATGGAAGGGGACCTCGACCTCTTCTTTGAAGGTGACCCGATAAGACTATCGGAGCCGACTGAGTCTTAGCAACCTTGGCTCCGGCTGGAGCCAAGGTAACAGTTTGAGACTTCGAAACATCGACTCCAGCCAGAGCCGATGCCGAAGCAGCCTTGATGCTCCCAGCAGACAGCTCTGAAGCTGGAGCCAATGGCCTGGAAGTCTTTGAAGGCTCCCCCGATGCAGACTGGGTCGAGGGGCCTTCAGGCTTTAACAAGCCTTGAAGAATAAGTTTATTTTTGCGTTCCTGCAGGACTCTAGGGCTGAATGCATGGCAAACAGCACAGGAGTCCTGCAGGTGCAAAGGTCCCAGGCAATAGACACAACAAGTGTGACCGTCTGTCAGAGACATTTTCTGACAGCACGAATCACACTTCTTGAAGCCTGAGACCTTGGAGTCTTTAGACATCCTAAAAGTGACTGTATATCAAAGGACACAGACACTCCCTTTAACCAAAGGAAAAAATCCAGTCACACTAAAATGACAGGGGAAAAAGGGGAGTGGGCCAAAGGCCTAGAAGTTAAAAGGGGATAAAAACAAGGGAGACCCGATTTAAACTAAAGGGATACTCTGTATTAAAAACTAAACTAAATAGAAAGGATAGGGGTAGAAAACTGAAGTTTTTGACTAGAAAAACTCACTAACCTGCCAGAGCCAGTAGAAGAAAGCAACTCACAGCTAAGCAGCAAACGAGATCTGAGTAGTTACCGCCTAGCATTGTGGGATATAGGGGAGCCTCGAGCCGGTGGAATTAGCTCTCGAGCTTTAGTATTGGCCGAGTCGGAGCCGAGGATCGGCTCCGAACCCATCCAGCAAGAATGAAGGCGAGATTGACAACTTAACATTAATATGTAACTACTCTCAGAGTTCCTACTACTGAATTCACATCTGACATATCAAATATTTTCATAAATTTGTTCAGATATCTGCCCTTTGTTATTTTTCCCTTTTAGGCCTCCAAGATACAATGGATATAAAAAGTTTACACACCCCTGTTAAAATGCCAGGTTTTTGTGATATAAAAAAATGAGACCACAATAAATCATTTCAAAACTTTTCCCATCTTTAATGTGACCTATAACCTATACAATTCAATTGAAAAACAAATCAGTTAGGGGAAAAAAATATAAAAAATAAACGTACAATAAGCTGGTTGCATAAGTGTGCACACCCTTAAACTGATACTTTAAGTACCTTTTTATTTAATTATAGCATTCAGTCGTCTTGGGTACATGCACGCCATCAATTAAAGAGACTCTGATTAACCCCAAATAAAGTTCAGCTGTCCTAGTAGAATTTTCCTGACATGTACTCAGTTGCCTGCTACAGCAAAAGCCATGGTTCACAGAGAGCTCGCAAAGTATCAAAGGGATCTCATTGTTGAAAGGTATCAGTAAGGAGAACGGTACAAAAAAATTTCCAAGCATTGGATATACCATGGAACACAGTGAAGACAGTCATCAACAAGTGTAGAAAATGTGAGACAACAGTGACGTTGCAAAGAAATGGACGTCCCTCCAAAATTAATGAAAAGACAAGATGAAAACTGGTTACGGAGGCTGCCAAGGGACCTACAACACCACTGATGGAGCTGCAGGAATTCCTGGCAAGTACTGGTTTGTAATAAATGTGACAACAATCTCCTGTATTCTCCATATGTTTGAGCTATGGGATAGGGTCGCAAGATGGCAGCCATTTCTTACACAGAAAAACATCCAGGCTGGGCTAAAATTTGCAAAACAATACATCAAGTCTCTCAAAAGCATGTGGGAAAATGTGTTATGGTCTGATGAGACCAAGGTTGAACTATTTGCCCACAATTCCAAAAGGTACATTTGGCGCAAAAACAACACTTCTCATCACCAAAGGAACGCCATCCCTACGGTGAAGCATGGTGGTGTCAATATCATGCTTTGGGGTTGCTTTTCTTCAGGTGGAACTGGGGCTTTAGTCAAGGTGGAGGGAATTACGAACAGTTCCAAATACCAGGCACTTTTGGCCTAAAACCTTCAGGTGTCTGCTAGAAAGCTGAATAGGAATTTCACCTTTCAACAAGACAATGACCCCAAGCATACATCCAAATCAACAAAAGAATGGCTACACCAGAAGAAAATTAGTTTTGGAATGGCCCAGCCAGAGCTCAGACCTAAACCCAATAGAAAATTTGTGGGGTGACCTGAAGAGGGCTGTGCATAATCACAATCTGACAGATCTGGAACAGTTTTGCAAGGAAGAGTGGACAAATATTGCCAAGTCAAGATGTGCCATGCTAAAAGACTCCTACCCAAGAAGACTGAATGCTGCAATTAAATCAAAAGGTGCTTCAACAAAGTATAAGTTTAAGGGTGTGCACACTTATGCAACCAGCTTATTGTACGTTTTTTATTTCTTATATTTTTTCCCCTAACAGATTTGTTTTTCAACTGCATTGTACAGGTTATAGGTGGGAAAAGTTTTGAAATTATTTATTGTGGTGTCATTTTTTATATCACAAAAAATGGCATTTTAACAGGGGTGTGTAAACCTTTTATATCCACTGCACATCCAGACTGTTTCAAACAGGTTGCTACCTTTTCATCCCTCCACTTTCTGACAAATAAGATACAATCCCTGTGGAATGAAAACACCCCCTTACCTCATTGTAGACACACACCTTTTAGCAAGTCACACCCAGAAGTACTAGTTTTTTAATGCCATACACAGTGACTACATGGGCAGCCTTAGATGATATGAAGCCATAAAGTGTTCCATAGCACTGCCTACCACTGCTATCTACTGTCACCCTGGCTTACACCTCAGTGCTCTCCTGTTTTCCCCTCCCATTCTTGCCATCTCATACTATCTGGAATACTACAGTTTTGTTTTACTAAATATTCTCTTCCCTGTCTGCTTTTTTCCTACATATATTAAACACATCCTAAATGGCCAAGACTAAATTATAAGAATTTAGGAAAGAATTTAATTAAGCTAGGAGTTTGGGCACCACAAGCCAACCAGAAGTTATTAGGTTCTAAATGTTCCAAGGTGAATTTGAGAGATATTTTTTTACATAATCTTTGGTTTAATGATGGGTTGACCAAAAATCATGACTTAGAAAAGTAAAAAGAAGTTGTGCCTTACCATAACATTCCATCTGTGTTGTCGATCTTCACTAATCCTTGACTGTGAGCGCAGTTCTGAGCCTCAGAACTGACTCGGCCATTATTCCAGCTCGCGCCTTCCAACACTCTCAAGCTAGGCTCTATCCATAATGCTCCTCACTAAATTACCTCAGATCAAGTTTGCCTATAATAGTGAAAGACAAGAAGTAATAGATAAGAGACTGTTTCTGTGTCCTTATTATGAAGCTAGCCTTTGGGAATATTCAGTCCACTAAGAGTCTTAGGCAGGGGGAAGGGGGGGGGGATGTCAAGGATTAGTGAAGATCAACAACACAGGTGGAACGTTATGGTACGGCTGTCTGATGTTGTCAATCTTCACTCAATCCTTGACTGTGGGACAGAATCCCTAGCTACCTGAATCTTGGGAGGTCTCACGAAAAAATATTCCTGAGAACCATTGAACCGAATGATGCATGGCCCCTAGAGACCTGGTCCAGTTTGCAATGAATAATAAAGGTAAGAGGAGATGCCCACATAGCTGCTGCACAAATGTCATCTAAGGAAGCTCTAGCATGAAAAACTGTAGAAGCCGCTACAGCTCTGGTTGAATGAGCTTTCACATGACGTAGTGGGTGAAGTCCCTTTGAGTTATAAATAAAGGTGATACAATCCCTAAGCCATTTAGCTAAGGTAACCTTAGATAATGGGTTACCTAAAGAAAGTGTGGAAAAGGCAACAAACAGTTGGTCGGATTTTCTGATGTCCTTTGTTCTGTGAAGGTAAAAGCATAACTGCCTGTGTACATCTAGTAAGTGTAGACAGTACTCTCCCTTATTGGAAAAATTAGAAAAAAAGACTAGGAGATATAAGGGTTGATTGATATTTGACTCTGAAACAACCTTCGGCAAAAAGGAAGGATTCGTCCTGAGTGAGACCCTGTCCTTATGGAATATTAAATAGGGAGGTTTGCAAGACAAGGTTTGAATATCCGGTATTCTCCTGGCCGAAGTGATAGCTATTAAAAATAAAGTATTCCAGGACAAGAACTCTAAGTCACAAGTTGCAGAAGGTTCAAAGGTGGAGGAGATAAGAGACTGTAGAATCAAATGCAAATCCCATGGAGAAGTGGGTTCCCTTAAATGAAGGTCTCAGCATTAAGGTTCCTTTTAAAAAGGCTTTACAAAGTTTATGACACATAAGTGATGAACCATTGAAACCAACATGGAAGTTAGATATCGCAGCAAGATGCACCCGAATAGTAGAAGCTGACGAGCCAGACTGATAGTAAGGCTAGAAAATCTAAAACTTTATCTACAGGTGCTGTGCAGGGGGTCAATATTACAGTTAAGTGACCATTTAACGAATTTTATCCATTTGTTATGGTACAACTTTCTAGTTGAAGGCTTGTGGTGGCCTACAATGATGTGTCAGACTGGGGAAGTGAGGGAGGAGTGCTAGGTAATCATGGGAAGTGTAGAAGCCATGCAGTGAGCTTGAGATGTTGTAGATTCCAATGAACCATTCCCTCCGGGTGAGACAATAGGTCTTGAGCTGGGTCCAGTAACCAAGGTTTCTGAAGTGAGGCCAAAGGAAGGGAAACCAGACTTGTCGAGGCCAGAAGACAGCAATGAAGATTATTCTGTTCTTCGACCTTTTGGCTTTCTTTAGAAACTGACAGATTATAGAAGTCAGGGGAAAGGCGTACAGAAGACCGGGGGGGCCAATCGTGAAGTCAGCGTCTCTGTGTGACTCCCCTGGAGGGGGATTAGGGCTAAGTAACTTCTGCACTTGTTGTTCAGAGGGGACACAAACAGATCACAGCAAGGTTGGCCCCAGTGATGGAATATGTTTCTTGCCACCAGTGAATTGAGAGACCAATCGTGAGGCATGAGAATGGTTCTGCTTAACTTGTCCCGCAATCATGTTGGAGCTCCGCGGAATGTGCACTGGTGTTAGAAAGCGGTTGGAAGAAATCGCCCATTGCCATAGTCTGAAAGCTTCTTGACAAAGAGGGTACAACCTGGTTCCCCTTTGTTTGTTGATATACCAGACTACTGACATGTTGTCTGTCTGAACTGCAATTGTTCCAAAGGGCAGGGCACTTTGAAATGACTAACACTAAGAGCACCGCCCTGATCTCTAGAATATTGATATGCAAGTTGGCCTCCATCCGGGGCCAAGTGCCTTGGGCTGTCCTTCCCAGATAATGCCCCCTCCCCCAATCTGGGATGCGTCCGTGGTCACAATGGCTTGGGGACAAAGGGACAGCGCAACAAGATTTTCTTGGAATGGAGCCACCAACTCAAGTCTTTGCAATGACTGGTGATCAAAATTAGATGAGACATACGTTGGTTTGATAATGACCATTGGGAGGCCAGAAGCCACTGCAGAATCCACATGTGATATCTGGCTAAGGGGACCAGAGTAATAGAGGCTGCCATTGACCCCAGAGCCTGCAGAATGAGTCTTAATGGTACTTTCTTTCTCTGAGTGATCTGGCTTACATGTGATCTGATCCTAGTGATGCAATACCGGTGACTGTCTAGCACTGCTCCAATGAATTCCAGCTGTTGTGATGGTTTCAGAGATAATTTTTCATAGATTATTGTGATTCCTAAGGTGGTGCAAAGATGAAGGGTGTAGTCTCTTGCCTTTACAAGTTGACACCTGGTGGTAGCTGTAAGGAGCCAGTCATCAAGATATGGAATTACTCGGAATCCTAGCAATCTGAGATGCGCTGCTGCCACTGCCATGCATTTGGTAAACACCTTGGGGGCTGTGGTGAGACCAAAGAGCAATGCCCTGAACTGATAGTGACTGGCTTATAGCTGGAAGTGCAGGAAACTTCTAAAGTGTTTGTCCATTTTTATGTGGTATATGTATCCTGAAGATCTACTGAGCACATCCAGTCATCTTTTTCCAGGAATGGAATTACTGATTGTACTGAGGCCTTCCAGAATTTGTTGGACTGATTTGTTCAACTGGCTGGGATCCCCTGGTTTTTTGGGCACTAAAAAGAACCTTGAGTAAATTCCAGATCCTCTTTGGTTGGTCTGGTGGGAATACCTGGATGACTCTTTTTTCAAGCAGCTTTTGAATTTCTAAGACTACTGCTTCCCTGCGACTGGGTGAAATGTATGGGAGTCCCTTTTGTCTTTTTGGTGTCGTTGAAAGGGGAATTATGTAGCTTCTGGAAATGATCCCCTGCACGCATTTGTCCAGCGTTATTTCTAGCCAGGCAGACTGGTGTAGAGATAATCTTCTTCTGTCTGCCTCCAGAGGAAGGCAATCGGGCCTTTATTCAGGAGTGCTGGTAGGAGTTACAGGAGAAGGAATCTCTGAACCCATGGTTCTGCAGGCCACTTCTGCCTCTTGGACAATGTCTTCCATAATTACTTCCCACTCTTCCCCAGGGAAAGTCCTTACCACACGAATCTTGGAAAGGCCCTTGGATCTCTTTGAACCGTAGCCTCCCACTTCTCTGGTTCCTACAGTAGGGCTGTTGAGGAATGGAAAAGCGTACATCCACAGCAGAAAGGGTCTTCCCATCTTTCTCACATCTGGCTAGTTTGTCTTTAACCTTGGGGCCAAATAGGGATGATCCGTCAAATGGAGCATTGATGAAAGAAGACTTAAATGGCTCTGCAAAGTCACATAAGCACATCCGGGTGTGTTTCCTGATGGCTATACCTGAACCTGCTGCTCTTGTCGTCTCTTTAAGCTGCATGGGAGATTAGCCTCACAGACGAACTGGAAATCAATTCAAGGGTGGCGAGCTGAGAAGTAACCTTATCTCGGACCCCTTCAGATACTGCTCATGCGGCAGTGTCTAAAAGCGCTTTAATCAGATCTCTCTGCAACCTGCTAAAATGTGCTTTTTAATTCAAGGACCTGAGAGTGAAGTTCGATGAAGCATATAAGCGCTTCCCAAACCTATTCATTGTCGTAGAACCCTTGTTAGAAGGATGAATAGTAGGACTTTCTTCCACAAGTTCCTTTTTGGTGGCTGCCACTATCACCACGGCATCTACAGGAATACCTTTGGCCCAGTGTTGCTTGTCTTTAGGGGCAGACAGAATCTGGTCAGGTCTTTTGGAGATCAGTTTGATGGATTTAGGAATTTTCCAGGCCCTGCGGGGTGGAGAGATCTAAGAGGTAGAGGCCTAGCAAAGAAAATTCTCCAGGTATACAGATTCCTCTGAGGAAGGTTGGAGGGAAGTCCAGCCACCCCTCTGCTTCAGGATTTCTAGGATGTCCACGAAGGAATCATCATCAGGGATAACCTTGGGGAACCTTCCCCTTCATCAAAATCAGTATCCTCTGGGAAAGACTCTTCAGGGGAGTCCAACTGCTTCCTCTTGCACTTTTTCTTCGAAGGTACCTCTTCTGTGGGATGTTCTGGAAAGGTATCTGAAGACAACACCATGTTCCTGAGGCTTTTGTGCCCTCTGTTCATGGGAAGAGCCTGGAGGGAGCTCCAGTCAAGGGGATGAACAAGTTCCTTGGCCCAACAGGGATGTCACAGACTGAGTCCACAAAGGACTAAGCCTTTTCCATAACTCAAAAGGCAGGCCCCCCCATAGAAGAATGGGAAATAGACTCATTTGGAACTGTGGTCCCACTCCACACCGAGGAACCCGCCGCCAAGGCAGAAGCCAAGGTTAAGCTTACATATGCTGAAGCCCCAAAGTGCAAGGAGGGTTCCAAAAGAATCTAAGTTGAACCCTGCCCCTTAGAACTGGCAATTAAGCCCTGACTTCGGGAGGTCTCTGGTTCTGACAAACCAGAAGAGCTCAAGGCAATAATCGGTGCCAGAGAGGCAACTCTTACTGGCACCAGGTGGGATGGTCAGTATGAGGTGCTCCAAAGTCTGTGCTGGAGTTGGAGGAGGAATCTGAATGGGTATGGAAGAAGGTAAGGCTCCAGAACCAACTTGGCTAGGAACCGAAGATGATGTCAATCCCCTTGCCATCAGGAGCTGGTCCACCAGTCTCAATGTCTGACTCAAAAAGGATCTTAGTGGACAGAATAGAGAAGGCTGTTGGGGATCTTGGCAGTCTTGGTTCCAAAAAAGGACTTGGCGGATGGTCGGGAAATGGGTCCACTGATGGAGAATATGAAGTTCTTGGTGCAGAAATTAGACGAGACTGCTTCGGTACCATGGGTTCAGATGTGCAGAAGCTTCATGTGTCTGCACCAAAGTCTATGTCAAAGCAAAATTGTCTTTACTTATAGATGTCGAAGATACACTCTGCACTGTAGGAGATCTGGTCAATTTAACAGGCAGTTCCAAAGAAATTGTTGGAACCAAATGCGGTCTTTTTTTTGTTTTAGATGAGTCCGAAGAAGAAGAAGAGCTGGCTTCAGTCTTGGGACCAGAGATCACCTCTTCAAAATCACATTTAAGGAGTCCTTTCAAAATAAGTTTGTTCCTGTGCTCTGTCAGGGTTCTGGCAGAGAAAACATGGCAGATAGCGCAATCTTCCTGAAGATGGAGAGCACCTAGACAGTGTACATAAAAGGTGTGTCTGTCAGGGTTGGTATTTTCCTATCATATATTTGGCACCTCTTAAAACCAGAGGTACTCTTAGAAGACTTATCAGCCATTGTCAGAAAAAACAAAGGCCTAACACTCGCAAGCGTGCACACATGTAGAAAGAGAGAGACTATTTTTTAAAGTAAGGAAAGAGGATTACCAGCAATGGTAATATAAACTACCTGGAGGTAAAAAAGGGGGAAGTACTAACAATGGTATGTTAGAATACCTAACGGTAGAAAAGAGAAAAACAACCACTCACGCACACACTAAATTTAAGAGAGGAGTGGGTAGATATACAGAAAAAATATAGGTAATAGAAAAATATAGAGATTCAAGACAAACATGAACTTACAATAAAACAACAGCCAAGGGTTGAGAGATTGGTTGAACACATCTGGCACCACGAAGCAGCAAACAAGATCTGAGGTAATTTAGTGAGGAGCATTATGGGTAGAGCCTAGCTCGAGAGTTTTGGAAGGTGCAAGCTAGAATAACAGCAGAGTCGGTTCCAAGGCTCGGAACCAAGCCCACTGTCAAGGATTATGTGAAGACTGACATCAGATCTATTTTTTTGAAGGAAGAAATAAGTTATGTCCAAGGGTTAATGTTGAATGCTGGCACAGTAGTTACCAATAAACTGAGTAGTAGTTACTTACAAACTGAGAAGAAAATGCTTGCGACTGCCTTCCTCCCTAAACTCTCCCCAAAAAGGTAGTCACTTTCTGTCAAACCCTCTGGTGATAAATTGGGATATAAGTGAAAAGACAAATATTCAGTCATATTTCAAGTTGTTGCTGGCATACCTCTGCATAGAATGCTGCCTTGGCAACCACAGAATGCAGACACCTCCACTGTACCTCCTTGAATTCAAACTATGATGAAAATGAAAGAACAGAGGACAATATATTTCAACCTATTGCTGTCAGCTATATGTATACAGCTTACCTCCTTTCCCCCACCCCTATCTGATAGCCACATACGTATACATCTGATTTCAACTGTGAAGAAAGTGGGAAAAAAATAACACTCACAGTAATTAATTCCAACTTGTTCTTACACAGTACACTGGGCCCAGACAAGCTACAGTCACATGCTATACACATCTCTAAGATGTGATTTTGAGGCAAGTTAAAGAAACAATGACCACTTTGTCCTCACTCAACACACAAGCTGGGGATTCCTTGTGTGCACATCTCAAGTCAGACTAGATGGAACATTAAAGTAATAATGACCATAGTATCCCTGGCCCCCACACAGGCTACAGTAATTTCTGTGCCCACCTCTGAGTGGGAGCAGTTTTAGACTAGGTGGGGTTGGCAGCAGATGACCCAATTAAAGCCACTTATACAATCAGGAATGATGGTGCCCAGAAGCTCCATGAGTGTTCTGGGATGCATGCTATGTCATATTTTTTCACTACCCAGAAGGTTTATGCACGCATCCACCATTATTATTTACACACACACACACACACACACACACACACACACACACACACACACACACACACACACATATATATATATATAAAATGCCCCTGACAAACCAATGCTGTCACAATATATTCACTCATAGAACATCAATCCACCTGCAGTACAGTTTGCGGTGTTTGAGGAATCCAGAAAGTACAGTTGTGTACACTTACCATAAATGTAGATATTCGACTGTATACACTGTTGCAGTCCTAACCAATGGGTTATCCAGCTCCCGGTAGCCCTCGATCGGCCAGAATACCAAAGGTAAGTAAATTTGACATCGGCTGTCGTCGCTTGTAAAGGAATTCAGTACGTCCAATACAAAAGGAGGCAGCCGACGTCACTTCCTCAGTCTTTCTTGCCATAACAGTTAAGAATCCCCAGAAAACAAGGCTTAAGCCAAAAGAAACATTGGCAAATGAAACCAGATTCAGCCTGTACCTTTGGAAAGGAGAACAGGAAAGGACCAAAAAGGGGGAAGGAGGGAGGGAAACCAGGACTGCAACAGTGAATACACTCGAACATCTACATTTATGGTAAGTTTACACAACTGTACTATGTTCTTCGTGTTTCACTGTTGCAGCCATCACATTTGGGTAGATTCCCAAACTAAGGATGGGAGGAGGTAATTAGATAGCATTGGGACCAGCTATAAGGCCCTGCAAGACTGCAGTGGCAAAGCCAGCTCTGGATTTAGAAAGAAAATTGGCAAGTGGCAATGCTCGGTGAAGGTATGAACAGAACTCCAGGTAGCAGCTTCTAGGATGTCCCTGGTAGGGACACCTCTGAGAAAGACTGTAGAGGTAGATGCAGCCCTGGTTGAATGTGGTCTTATCCCCTGTGCGGTAGGTTTTCCATGGTGCTTATAGCAGAAATGAATGCAATGGCCTATCCACTTAGAAATGGTTTGCTTTGAAATTGCCTTCCCCTCTGCCCCTGCAGCAAATGCAACCAGCAGCTGTTCAGATTTCCTGAGAGGCTTAGTCCTGTCCAAGTAAAATCTAAGTTCTCTGTGCATGTCCAAGGAGTGCAGTATTCGTTCCCCTTTGTTCTGTGGATTAGAAAAGAAGGCTGGCAAATGAATGGACTGATTAAGGGCCACACTGGATACCACCTTGGGCATGAGGGATTGGTTCTGCGTGACACCCTGTCCGCATGAAAGATGATGAAAGGCTCCACTGCCATGAGGGCCTGTAATTCAGACACCCTTCTTGCTGAAGCGATTGCTAGAAGGAAGGCTGTTTTCCAAGAAAGAAATTTCAACTCTGTATTTGCAGCTGGCTCAAAGGGAGGAAGAGCAAGCTTTTCCAATACAAAGTTAAGGTCCCAGGCTGGAGTAGGGGCTCTCCTGGGTGGTCTTAAGTTTTTGGCCCCTCTGAGGAATTGCTTCAGCAGTGGATGAGAGAAGAGGGGTGGGCTCTGTATTGTAAAGTGCTGAAATGGCTGAGGCATGAAATTTGATGGAAGAAAAGGAAAGGCCCTTGTGAAGCATCTCAGTTAAGTATTGAAGAATATGAGGTAAATTGAGCACTGCTGCACCCATCCCCTCAGTTTGGCACCAGGAACAGAATCTTTTCCATTTGTCAGCATAGGCTTTTCTAGTACTAGGCCACCTTGCTTCCAGAATGACATCCATCACTTGCTTACTGAGGGATGGTAACGGAGAGATCAGGTAATTAGCCAGGCTGCAAGGTTCAGGGTTTGAAGCTGTGGGTGCAGAATCTGGCCCTCCTGCTGGGATAGCAGGGCAGGGGTCTGAGGCAGATGCCATGGTGCCAGCAGTGAAACACTGCGCAAGAGGGGGTACCAGTGTTGGCGTGGCCAGTCTGGTGCAATCAGTATTGTCCTTGGTTTGTCCTGTTTGATCTTTAGTAGCACTTTGGAGAGGAGAGGCAGAAGGGGAAAGACATAAACTGATAGGTTTTTCCAGGTGAAGGACAGGGCATCTACTTTCCAAGCTTGTTTGTGGGGAGTCCTTGTGCAGAATTTGTCCAATTGGTAGTTCTGAGGGGAGGCAAACAGGTCTACCTCTGGGCTCCCCCATTTGTTTCTCACCATGCTGAATATCTTTGGTTCCAGCTTCCACTCGTGTGGGTCCATGAGATTTCTACTTAGGTTGTCTGCCAGTGTATTTAGCTTTCCTGGCAGGAATTGAGCTTGTAGGTGCACTTGGTAGCTCAAGGCTGTGTTTCACAGAGCCATGGCTAGTCTGCAGAGAGGGCATGAGTGGGTTCCCCCCTGCTTGTTTATGTACCACATAACAGTGGTGTTTGTCTGTCTTTACCAATAATTGTCCTGGAAGAATGTAGTCCTTGAAGGCTGTCAGAGCATTCTGTACAGCTAAAGTTTCTTTTTGAATGATATGCAGGTGCATTTGACTTGGGTTCCATTTGCCCTGAATGCACTGCCTTGCCAAGTGAGCCCCCCATGCATAGTCTGATGCATCTGTTGTTAGGGTTTGGGCAGCAGGGGGTAGAGTGAATGGCAGTCCCTTGTTTTGGCGGAAGGCCTCTGCCCACTAAAGGAACTCTATCTTTAGACAAGGTATGATTTAGGAATCATTGTTTCTAGATCCTGAGAACTGACACCATAGGCTTTTTAGATACCACTGTAGTTTCCTCATATGCAGTCTTGCATATGGAATTAGTAGAATGCAAGAGGCCTAGGGCTTGCAGTATTTTCCTTGCAGATAGCTGGGTCTTTCTGGCCAGCAGTTTGAAGTAGGTTGTCAAATGAACTTGTTTCTCTGGCGTGAGGTAGGCCATCTGGGAAGTTGTATTCAAGCTTGCTCCCAGGAATACAATTTGTTGGCAGGGTACAAGATGTGATTTCTTTTCGTTTATGGTGTACCCCAGAGAAGTGAGCAATTTCTTTACAAATGCCAGATGATTTAATAGTATGTTCTGGCTTTCTACCTGAATTACACAATCGTCCAGGTATGGGTATATTTGAATATTTTTTTGCCTGCAAGGTACAATGACTGGAGCTAGGCACTTTGTGTATACCCTGGACGCAGTAGATAAGCCAACGGACAGTGCAGAGAACTGATGCATGTAGCCTGCTCTGAAGCGTAGGTATCTTCTGCAAGATTTCCTTATTGGGATGTGCAGGTAGGCTTCCTTTAAATCCAGTGTTGTCAACCAGGCATTTTGCCTAGCAAGGGAAGCAGCTGATGAAGAGTTAGCATCTTGAATTTTGGGATTACCAAAAAGGTGTTTAGGATGGATAGGTCCAGGATAGGACGCCAGGAATTGTCTATTCTGGGTACCAGGAAAAGTCTTGAGTAGAAACCTAGCCCCCATTCTTCTGGGAGAGGCTGAATAACCCTGATGCTTAAAAGAGAGAGAACTTGCTTTTGAGCCTCTGCCCACTGATTTGAGGGTAGGTCTGGCCAACTGTTTGGGGTTGGTAAGGAGTGGACGTGGAATCTGTATCCTTGGGAAACTATATTTAAAACCCATTTGTCCTGGGTAATGAGTTCCCAATTTTTTGCATGCAGAGCGATCTTTCCCCCTAAAGGAACAGTCAGTTGAGCAGGGCTTGGAAGGTTTAAAGTTAAGTCATTGAGACAGTTTACCATTGGGGGGGGGGGGAGTCTTACTACTCCCTGCTTTGGAAGTGGGAGCCCCCACTGCTTAGGCCTGTGAGTACCTTGGGACTGGAGCCTGGGTGTTCTGCTGGTTCTGGGTTTGTACTGAGAAGGCCTGGAAGAGGCAGGAAAGGACTAATTCTTAGAGGGCCAATGCCTACTAAATTTGGGAGGCTGTACTTGCAGGAAATCTTTAACAGTTTGCATAGATTTAGCTTTTTCCTCCATCTTTTTAAGTACTACTTCTGCTTTGTTGCCAAACAGGTGGTCTTGGTTTAAGGAAGCATCCAGTAATTTAGCTTTAACATGATCTGACAAAGATTGCTCTTTAAGCCAAGCATGTCTTCTAAGTACAAACCCAGTGACAGCAGCCCTGCAAGATGCCTCTAATGAATCAAAACCACATTGCAAAGTATGTTTTCCACTGTGTTCAGCAGAATGCATTAAATCCTGTAATTCTTTATTTTCAGCACAGTCAGGAATCAACATAATTTTCTGTTTAAGCAATCCAATAATATGCTGCTGATACTTTAAATATGAAACTGGCAGTTTAAGGCCCTAATGGCCAAAGTTGCAGAAGTGTATACCTTCTTACCCCATCTATCCAGTGCCCTGGAATCTCTATTAGTGGGGGTAGGGTTTTTGGCAGTAGTAGCCTTAATGCCCTTGGGTCCTTATGAAATGGTCTCAGGATCCGCAGTATGATTTTTAAAGAGGAACTTGTGAGAGTCAGGTACCCTGTAATACCTATCAGGTTTTCTGGGAGCAGGAGGAAAAGTGTCAGGGGGGCCAGGCTAGATTCCGAGAAGGCATCATCTACAATATCCAGTACAGGAGGGTAGCTAAAGGCCTGTGTTGAGGCAGGAGTAAGAATTCCCTAAGCCTCATTTTGGAGTCAGAGTAATCCTGGCTTTCCCAGCGTAAATGCTCCCTAAGAGTATGCAAGGTTTCACCAAAAGAGAAATCCTCTGGAGGGGAAGCAGAGGGAATGGAGTCCTATGCATCAGAATCCTCATAGGTAGATTAGGGCAAATCCAGGTCATCAGTGAAAACAGAAATTTCAGATTCCTGATCAGAAGAATCAGAAGGAAAATCAGTCCTAGTCTCTTAGAGGGAGAAGGGTGGCTTCCCCTGATTAGAGTAATAAGGTCTTAAGCCATTCTTATCATTTGTTTTTTAGGCATCGGGCCTGACCATGCGGTCTGGGTGTCAGTTTTCTGGGCATGGATCGAGTTTTAGGCCTTGAAGAAGAAGAAGGCGTCGGTTTAATATGCAAGTCAGTAGGCCTGAATACACCCTCAGAAGCCAATGCCTGCACAGATCCAGATCCATCCAAGGTAGAGATATCCGCAGGTTCCACAGTCGAAGAAGCCTCTCATGGCATACCGGACTCCAAATGGGTCTCAGTAGAGGCCTGCAAATCTGAAGTAGTGGGTATCAGGGGCTGCGAAAGTGCCTCACTGAGTACTGGCGAACTGATGACTAGGTTAGAAGTGTCGTCGACAGCTTTGGACCTATGCGGTCTGTCTCTGTCTTTACCTTTGCATTTTTCTGGAATGTCGGTAGTCGGGTGGCTTACCGAAGCCATTTCTGGATAACTGAACTGATTACCAAAATATTTAGATGCGAAAAAGAACCGACGACGAATAGTATGAGGTTTGAATAAGGCACAAAACCGACAGCAAGGTACGTCGTGGTCTAGGCCTAAGCAATGAATGCAGTACAAATGAAAATCTTTATGAGGTATTTGCTTTCCACAAGAAATATAATTGTTAACTTTTATTGACATCGGTTTAGAGCAAGAAAACGGATCCTCAATAGGGTACTTAGCTTAGTTGAAGACTTCGGATATGAAATTTGAGAACAAAAATTTCAGGAGTCGGCTGACCGGCACTTGCGAACTGCTTCTGCTTCAGGCACCGCACGGCAAGAAAGACTGATGTAATGGTGTCGGCTGCGTGCTTTATACCCCTGACTACCTGATGTCATGGAAGATGAGACAGCAACCAAAGCAGGACCCAAGACTTTGATAATCAGGCCGACTGAGGGCTACATGCAAGCAGATAACCCAAATGTGATGACTGCCAACAGTGAAACACGAAGAACATCAGCAGTGGCAAACCCTGCCCTGGCTCTAGAAAACAAAGGCAAATTATAATACTTTGTGAAGGTGTGAACAGAAGACCATGTGACAGCCTCTAAAATGTCTTTAGTAGGGACACTCCTTAAAAAGGCTGCAGAAGTGGAAGCTGCTCTTGTGGAGTGGGTCCTAACCCCTTGAGGAGGAACCTTGCCATGAAAGGAATAACAGAAAGTAATACAATGTGAAATCCACTTAAAAATGGTTTGCTTAGAAAAAGCTTTGCGCTGAGCTCCAGGGGCAAAACAGACCAATAACTGAGCTGATTTCCGAAGGTCTTTAGTCCTGTCCAGGTAAAACCTGAGCTGTCTGTGCACATCAAGAGAATGCAGGATCCTTTCACCTCTATTTCGAGAATTAGGAAAGAAAGTAGGAAGGTCTATGGACTGATTAAGAGTGAGGCTAGAAACCACCTTAGGCATAAAAAAGGGACTGGTTCTCAGACAGACACGATCTGCATGGAAAATAAGAAAAGGCTCCACAGCCATCAAAGCTTGCAGCTCTGAAACTCTCCTTGCTGAAGTTATAGCCAAAAGGAAGGCAGTCTTCCAAGAGAGAAACTTTAATTCTGCAGTGGTAGCTGGCTCAAAAGAAGGAAGAGTGAGTTTCTCTAGAACAAAATTAAGATCCTAGGCTGGAGTAGGTGCCATTCTGGGAGGTTTTAAGTTGCAAGCACCTCGAGAAACATTTTCATCAGGGGATGAGAGAAAATGGGTTGCTCAAAAGAACAATGAGCAGAAATGGTTGAAGCATGGATCTTGATAGAGGAAAATGAAAGACCACCCTGAAGCAAATCAGCCAAGTATTCCAGGATCAGAGGAAGAGTAGGCTGAGAAGATTCCCCTCTAACCTGCATCCAGTGAGAGAATCTTTCCCATTTGCCAGCATAGGACTTCCTAGTGCTAGGCCTCCTGAAGTACATTAATCAACTGCTGGGAAAAGGAAGAAGAAATGGATTGATTCATATAATGAGCCATGCTGCCAAATGGAGAGACTGAAGATGAGGATGTAGAATGTTTCCCCCCTCCTGAACCAAAAGATCTGGTTTCAGAGGAAGATGCCAAGGAGGAAATTGGGAGAGACTGCGAAGCAGTGGATACCAATGCTGTCTGGGCCAGTCTGGAGCTATGAGAATAGTCCTTGGTCTGTCGTCCCTTATCTTCAATAATATTCTGGGAAGAGGAGGGAAGGCATAAACTGACAGAAGAGCCCAAGGGAAGGACAGAGCATCCACTCTCCAGGCCTTGCTGTGATGCTGTCTGGTGCAAAAAAGTGGTAGAAGGTGGTTGTCTGGGGAGGAGAAAAGATCCACCTGAGGAGTGCCCCAACGCTGAATGATGCTGTAAAAGACTGCTCTGTTCAGTTGCCACTCGTGAAGTATGAGGGTCTGTCTGCTCAACTGGTCTGCCAAAACATTGAGTCTCCCTGGAAGAAATTGAGCTAGGAGATGCAGGCCCAAGGATGCTGCTATGGACCACAGAATCATGCTCTGTCTGCACAGGGGGTAAGAATGATTCCCTCCCTGTTTGCTGATTTACCACATGACTATGGTGTTGTTTATCCTGACAAGCAGAGTTCCTGGAGAAAGAAGATGCTTGAAAGCTAGTAAGGCTTTCTGAACTGCCATCAACTCCTTTAGGTTTATGTGCAGGTGCATCTGCTGAGCATTCCTATGTCCCTGTATGCACCTGTCATCCAGATGAGCTCCCCAGGTGTAGTCCGATGCATCCATGGTAAGAACTTGAATGGCAGGAGGTGGGCAAAAAGGCATGCCCTTGCTTTGTAGACAAGCTGTCGCCCACCACAGAAACTCTGTCTGCAGGCATGTAAGCAGAGAAATTATCATATCCAGGTCCTGTGTGTATTGACACCAAAGGTTCTTGAGGTGCCATTGCAATTTCCTCATATGCAGTCTTGCATATGGAATCATGAGAATGCAAGAGGCCCTGTATCCCAGAGCTAGCAGGTATTTCCCTGCAAAGAGCTGGGACAGG
The DNA here is from genome assembly GCF_019279795.1 of Protopterus annectens. NCBI lineage: Eukaryota > Metazoa > Chordata > Ceratodontiformes > Protopteridae > Protopterus > Protopterus annectens. Next base: position 1,048,036,227 of record NC_056739.1, on the reverse strand, counting down.
ATTGCCAAATCCTTGAAGTAAACTGAAAGAGTTGCCTGCTTCTCCTGGGTGAGATATATCATCTGGGAGACTGTGTTCAGACTCGCTCCCAAGAATGTTATCTCCTTGGATGTCACCATTTTTTTTATTTTTCCACGTTGAGAGTGTAACCCAGAGAAGAGAGAAGAGTCTTTACAAATTCCAGATCCTTTAACTGCTGTTCTTGAGAAATTGCTGGAATTAGACAGTCGTCCAAGTATGGATAAATCTGAATTTTCTTCTGCCTGCACAAATCAATGACTGGAGCTAGGCACTTCGTGAAAACTCTGGGAGCAGTAGATAAGCCAAAGGGCAACGCAGAGAATTGATAATGTTGCTTGCCCACTCTGAAACAAAGGTATTAACTGCAACTTTCCCTGATAGGGATGTGCACATAAGCTTCTTTGAGATCCAAAGTTACTAGCCAGGAGTCCTTGTCTAATGTTGGTAGCAACTGATGCAGAGTGAGCATTTTGAACTTTGGAATTACCAAGAAGAAATCTAGGATAGGATGCTAGGTGCCTTCTTTTTTTGGAACTACAAAAAGTCTGGAATAGAAGCCCTGGCCTACCTGCTGAGCAGGAACTGATTCTATTGCCTGCAGATGTAACAGAGACAAAATTTGCTTTTCTACTTCTGCCCTTTGGTTTGGATAGTGTCCGGGAATCCATTGGGTACTGGAAAGGTGTGGAAAGAAAACATGTGACCTAGGGATACAGTTCTGAGTACCCATTTGTCGTCTGTGATGGTGGCCCAAACATTTGCAAAAAAGGCCAACCTTCCCCCTAAAGGATTCTCCGGGCAAGCAGGAACAGGCAGAAGTTGGACAGAGTCATTGAGAATGTTTGGAGTGAGATGTAGGCTTAGAACTGCTCGCCTTGAAAGTGGAAGCATGCCAATGCTTAGACCTTTGCGGGGTAGCCCCCTGCCCCCTAGGAGATTTGTAACCTCTAGTCCTAGAGCGGTTCTCTCTGCTGGTATCAGGAAACATCCAACTCTTAGAAGGGTAATTCCTGCTGAAACAAGGAGGTTGAACTTGCAGAAACTCTTTAACTGCTTGCATAGACTTGGCCTTATCCACCATCTTTTTGAGCACTTCCTCTGCTTTGCTGCCAAAAAGACTGTCCTTATGTAAAGGTACTTCCAAAAGCTTAGACTTGACAGGCTCTGGAAGGGGCTGCTCCCTGAGCCAAGCATGCCTTCTAAGAACAGATCCACTAGCTATAGCCCTGCAGGAGGCTTCTAGAATGTCAAAACCACAATGTAGAGAATGTTTATTGACAAGACCGGCAGAATTCAGCAAATCCTGCATATCCTTACTCTCTGCCAAAAGATGCACACTTGCAATCTTTGACTTAACAGCCTCCAAGGTGTGCTGATGATACTTAAGCATAAGAAAAGGACAATTAGTAGACCTAATAGCAAGAGTGGCCGAGGTATAAACTTTTTTACCCCACTTATCTAGGTTCCTAGATTCCCTGTCGGAAGGAACAGGATTCTTGGTAACAGTGGCCTTAACTCCTTTAGGCCCTTGAGAAATAACCTCTGGGTCAGCTAGCGGATTTCTAAAAAGAAACAAATGAGAATCAGGGACTCTATAGTACCTGTCAGGTTTTCTGGGAGCAGGAGGAACCAAATTTGGAGTCAAGGAATTTTCCAGAAAAATATCATCAACCACTTCCAACACAGGTGGAATAGCCAAAGGCTTATGCTGAGGCAAATCCAAAAACTCCCTGATCCTTTCTTAGATTGGGGATAATCCTGAGTTTCCCATTTAAAATGCTCCCTGAGAGTATTCACAGTATCACCAAAAGAGAAATCCTCTGGAGGAGAAGCAGAAGGAATAGATTCCTCTGCATTTGAATACTCAAAAGGAGAAAACACTTAAGAAACTTCCTCTTCATCAGCAGAAATGCTAGAAGTATCAGAACTGGAATAAGACAAAGCCTCAGGAGAGACATCCCTACCCCTTTTTGAAGGAGGAGGTTGTGAACCCCTAATAAGAGTCAAAAGATCATCAGCCATTTTAGCCATTTGAGAATGAGGGGAACAAGAGGAAACTGGAGCCTGTTTCTTCACAGGCTTACGACTGGAAGATTTACCTGCAAGTCTGAAGGACTCAGGCCTGGCAACCGCCGAAGTAGTGGCAGAGGTTGTCGGTATGAGCTTGCTGTCCGAACGAAGAACAGAGGCCTCGGAGCCAGCCTAGCGGCTCCGGATCCAGCTGAAGAGGCAACAGGCAGATGGTCAGAAGACAAAATGGAAGCCGGAGGCCTGAGGGACTCTGAAATGGTCTCAACCGAGGCCTGAGGTTGAAAATCCGGGGACTGCAAAGGTGCCACCACTGGCTACCGCAGGACTGACGACCAACTTAACATCATCTGAAGACCTGACCTTCTGAAGCTTGTCACGGTCCTTGTCCTTATGCTTCTTAGGGATATCTGAAGCCTGAAGACCAGCAGATGCCATACCGACAAACTTAGGCCACACTCCAAAATGCTTAGCCCGATGATGAATAGTACGCGGATTAAAGGAAGCACAGAGATCACAATTAGGAACATTGTGGTCAAGGCCTAAACAAATAATACAATAGGAATGAAAATCTCTATGGGGAATCTGATTTCCACAGGTAAGACAATTATTGAATTTTTCTGACATTCGTTAAGGCAAGAAAAGAGGATCCCCAATGGGGTACTTAGCTGTAGTTGACTTCAACTTTGTAGTTGGAAACCAAAAAGGTAAACTGCAGACCGGCACTCATGCAAAAATGCTTCTGCTTCGGGCTCCGCAGCAAAGAAGACTGAGGAAGTGACGTCTGCTGCCTACTTTTGTATTGGACATACTGATGTCCTTTACAACCGACGACAGCCAATGTCATATTTACTTACCTTTGGTATTCTGGCTGATCGAGGGCTACCGGGAGCCAGATAACCCATTGGTTAGGACTGCAACAGTGAAACACGATGAACATCAACCCAAATACAACCCATACAAAGAAAGGGAGGACATGCATACTCCACATAGATGGAGTCTCAAGCCAAGAACTCAGACAGGGAGATAAACACAGAGATCAAAATACTACTTACTATGTCACTGTATCAATGCAGAGTTCCTTTCCATCACATCTACCCTAGACCACAAAAGATTGCCATTTACTGTGTGCAGTGCTGATGTTTCACTGTGATAAAAGTGAAATAAATTATAGCCTACGTGTTAAATAATCCAAGGGAAACAGTAAACATTTCATGAAACATACATTAGCATAACTCTCAACTGTCCCTGATTTTGACACAAATTTTAGATGGCGCAGTGGTGCAGCAATTGACATTGTTGTCTCACAGCAAGAGGTTCTCTGATTCGATTCTTGGCTGGGGTGCCTTCTGTGTGGAGTCTGCATGTCCTCCCTACATTTGTGTGGGTTTCCTCCAGGTGCTCCGGTTTCCTCCCATGTCACATGTGTCTGGAGCATTTCTCTCCAGGCCTCTGCTGAAATCCTCTTAATCCCTTCTACAACTGGTGACTTTTAGAGAAAAGATGGTGAAATGCACTTAATAAATGATGGCAATAATTATAGACTTGTTTTACTCCATTAAACATATATCAATTCACATGCTTTTATTCTGTCAGTACAAACTACAACAAAAAAGATGGAACAATATAGTAGTGAATTCAACCTCAAGTACTTTACAGAATGGCCATCAAAACAAAAACTCGGGCTGAGAAGCGTCTCGTACAAATGAACTTTAATAAAACCAACTAACTTAAATGTGCAAAGCTTTTGGGCATAGCTCTTCCTCAGTGCATAATCAACAATGAACTCAATCAATTACATTTAAATACTTCCAGTAAAAAGTCATGTGACACAACCCAACAATAACATTGCTTAATTAATTAATATTGTTAATAAAAATAACAATAAGAATAAAAATTCTTATCAAGTACCATAATATTTCTTAAATACATTGATAAAATAAAACATTAGTAAGAAACATTAAAAATAATACACTACCTGCACTGCATTTATTTTTTTTTTAAACTAAAACTGTTTTTATACTAACTGCAGCATTAATACCTGGATGCCTATCTGCACATAGACTTAATATCCATTACTGATGTCTTTCGGCTTTTCCCAGTTAGGGGTCGCCACAGCGGAACTCTGGTCCGCTAATGACTGGCAGTGGATTTTTAGGGTGCCAAGTTGCCAGCCCGATGCCCAACCTTCAAGGATGGCACATCCATTCACGCACGCACCTACCTGCATGTCTTTAAATGTCACTGGACTGCGGGGAGGACATGCAGACTCCACACAGAAGGCTCTCCAGCCAAGAATCGAATGGGAGAACCTCCTGTTGTGAGGCGACAACGCTAACCGCTGCACCATCAAGGCACTATCGATTTAATATTCACTTATATTCTCTAATTTCTAGAATATTATTAACATTATCTCCTCTAGGGTTCTTCATAATCACATCCATAACCCTGAACTTAAAGTCATGGCTCATATCATATTCAAATATATGCTTGGCTAATGCATTCATAGAAATACTTCTACAAATCTCAGATAATGCTCAATTATACGATCCTTTGAACTTTGATTACATTTGCCTAAATAAAATGGAGTACATTTAGTGCAGGTTGCAAGGTACACAATATTTACAGTATTGTGTGTTGCAAAACAACAAAATACAAATTCTTTTGACATTTCAGGATGTATAAAAACATGACTGTTAGTAAAAATATGCTTGCAACAACTACAACTATAACACAGAAAGGTGTCCTGCCTCACACCTATAACTCCTTCATTAACTTGAGGTTGTTTCATTTCTTTATAACAATTTCTGCTTTAAGTTTCTGCAATTTCTGTAGGCAAAACTCTGTTTATCTGCAATCAGCTCTTCTAAACCGGGCATTGCTCTCAAAATATGCCACTACTCCGAGATTATTTTCCTAACTTCTGATGTTCTGTTATTATATGTAGTTACATATCTTAGTTTATCATGACTTGAATTTATTCTATTTTCAGCCTCTTGCACCCCCCCCATCTTTCACTAAAGAAGGAGAAAAAAAAGAGAGATAAACAGCTCTTGTACTCACTTTCCTCACTTATCTAGAGGAAAATATTTTTTTATTCAGGCATGTCGAAGGATCAGCTCCCAGTGTTCTCTCCTGTCTATCTGATAAATCTGGGCATCTTGGGGCAATGTAGAAATTGCCTCATGTACACAGACAAGCCTCTCCTCCTACCACCCAACACTACAACCTGTGAGAGATGCATTTATCTAGCCAAACTGGAGGTAAAGCTCTCTCCAACCAAGACTGAACTTGACAGTCAATAGGAGAAGGTAAACAATTGCACCACACCACTCATCACATAGTCTCACTAAATCTACACAACTAAAATCCACACATAAAAACACAAAAGCATTCACGGAGGTTCTCAATAATAATCTTCTCAAGCAACAGAGACCTCCAAAGCAGAAATGCAAGCAACTTCCACCCCCCCCCACAACACAACCCAAATGACACATAGCCCGCAGACTCAGTGTGCCACTCAACCCCAGCCAGTAAGGCATAACAACGTACCCGACACACTAGTCATAGGTGACTCTATAGTCAGGCACACAGATGTCCCACTCACCAGGCTAAACAAGAAGGTTACTGTCAGCTGCCTATCAGGTGCCAGGATCTGCCACATAAACCACGCCTCAGGTCACTCCACAACAAGTACAAATATGACTCTGTCATTGTCCATGTTGGTGTGAACGACCTGAGACATACCTCTCTGGACTACATGAAAAGAGACATGGAAGAGCTCTCCGATCTTGTAGCCCAGGCAGGTATGACCCTAGCCCTGAGTAGCATTCTGCCATCACCCAGAATGATACCGCAGTACAAGGACAAAATGATTGACTTCAACAATTGGCTAAGCTTCTGGTGTCATTCTAAAGGGATCCAGTATCTGTCTGCCTGGGATGACATGGTTGACAGACCACAATGCTTTGCCAGAGATGGCCTGCACCTGTCATCCCTGGGATTCCAGATACTGACTAAGGTTCTTGCCGACCCTATAGTGCCTTTTTTAGGCAAGGTTCAAATGACAAATTCACCACCGTAACAGGAACAGGCTAGCAAAAACTGAGAGTGATGCTACTCAATGCTAGAAGTCTAAATCTCAAAATGCACTCACTTGAGGCACTCCTTAAAATGGAGAACATCGATATCTGTGCAGTGACTAAGACCTGGTTCAAGGCTCCATAGAGCACCCCTGCACTACCAGGCTATAACTCATACCACACTTTTCAGCCATGTAACCTGGACTGGAACACCAAACGTGGAGGTGTGTCCATATTCATTAAGGATATCCACACCTCCAGGCTAGTTGTTCAGCATAATACATCCGAGGTTATCCAAGTGCAACTAACTCTGGGCAAAACTGCAATCCAAATTGTAGCTTGCTACAGATCCCCCCACCATGCCCCAGGATTCCTACTCCTCTTTTCTTGATGTACTGGAAAATATTAGGGTTCAACCAAACACCCTAATAATGGGCAATTTCAACTACCCCACCATTAACTGGGAAAACTACTCATGTACCAACTCCTTCGCTCAACGCTTTCTGGAATTCATAAACTCCAATGCCCTGGATAAACTTATCCACACCCCCACCAGGGGCAACAATATCCTAGATCTAGTGATTACCAACATGAGTGACCGGTGTTCCACACCAGAAGTCAATTGCCTCATTGGTCCGATCCGACCATAAGCTAATCACCCTAGATATCCACATCCTGCCCCCACCGCCCATTAAGGAAACCATGGTAAAAAATTTCTCCAAAGCCAACTTCATGCTTCTTAAGACAGAAGTGGTGAACTTCATGACACCCATGTAGATGGACAATACAGTTACGACTACTGAATCCTACACAATTGCACTTTATAAGCACTTACACGAGTGCATGGATTGTGCTATCCCAAACAGAAACAAGATGCTATCTTCCAAAAAAAGGAAGCCAATCTGGTGGTCCCCTGCCATAAAAAAAAAACTGTACAACAGAAAGAAGAAACGGTTGCAAAAGAGAGTAAAATCCCATGAGTGGAGGAGCTCCCTGGTCAGCCTCAGTAAAAAGCTGTGATCTCTGATAAAATCCTCCAAAGCTAGTTACGAAAACAAAATCACCACTGATTCTAAAGACAACCACAAAGCATTCTATAGCTATGTCAAGAATCTCAATGGAAACACTCAGATCTGCTCTGAGTTACAGCACAATGGCACTAAATATAGAGAACCAACTGATATTGCCAACATCCTGGCAGATGGGCTCGGTGCTAACTTTACCCCCCTCTCACCCCTTAAAGGGCCCATCTCTATATCAGAAGAATGCAAAGTTCCTGTGATCACGGCTGCACAGGTAAAAACCACATTCTCCAAAGCCAAGAACACAGCATCCATGGGACCAGACAACATCCCAGGCTGTGTTCTAAACGAAGTACAGAACGAACTGGCACCCCACCTAACTACCATGTTCAATCATAGCCTCACCTCAGGCTTTGTGCCCACTGAATGGCACACAGCCATGGTTATCCCACTCCACAAGGGGGGAGCCACCAAAGACCCCGGGAACTACCGCCCCATTAGCCTGACGAGCCTGGTCTACAAGGCCATGAAACATATCATCATTGAACTTATAAAGAAAGACATTGATAATCTCCAAACTCTGGACACCACCCAGTTCGGGTTTGTAAAAGTCAGATCATGTCTCCTAAACCTGATAGACTTCTTTGAAGCAGTCACCAAAGCCGCAGACAATGGTAAGGTGGTTCACACAGCCTATCTAGATCTTGCCAAGGCTTTCGACACCATTCCCCACTCTGGAACTATAGATAAACTCACTAAACTAGATATAAATCCCTATGTCACAAGATGGGTTGCCAGCTGGCTCACTGACAGAACCCACACTGTGAAAGTAGCAGACTCCAAATCCGACTTCAGACCAGTGACAAGTGGTGTACCACAGGGTTCAGCCTTGGGTCCTCTCCTGTTTGGTATCTACTTTTCTAAAGTACAGGCTAACACAGAAGGTCTTTGGCTAATGAAGTTTGCAGATGACTGCAAACTAGGAGCCATAATCGAAACTCCTAACGATGTGGACATCCTGCAAAAGGACCTCACTGAGACAGATGCCTGGTGTCAAAGCCATGGCCTCAAGCTCAATGCCAAAATGGGCGTTGTCATCCCCTTTGGTAAAAAATCTGTACCCATGAACTACAACATAGGCGGTAGTATACTTAACACCGAAAGTGTGATAAGAGACCTTGGGACACAGGTGGATAGTAGTCTCTCCTTTGATAATCACATCGCCACAGTAGTCAGGAAATCCTTATACGTGGTACACCTCATCACAAAAGATTTATCATCCAGAAAAAAAAGAGGTCATTGTTCCCCTCTATTCATCCCTCATTAGACCCATTATAGAGTACAGCACCCCTTTTGGTATGTACTTCACAAGACATCTACAACAACTGAAAAGGCCGCAGAAATACCTCACAAAGAGGATTATCGGCCTCAAACAGATGCCCTACACAGACCATCTCAAAAAACTCCAGCTTTACTCTGTCACATATCGTCTACTCAGAGGTGATCTCTGCCTAACATACAAAGCTATGTCAAGCCCAGAGCTGTTGGACATGTTCCACTTAAAAAAATCCCAATCCCTCCAAGCTACATGCTCTAGGGACCTAAACCTTGTCAGCACAATAAACAGAACATGCCGGAGGGATAGATTCCTGTCCCAGAGACTTAACATACTCTGGAATAAACTACCTATCTATATCAAACAAAGCTCCTCATTAGCACGCCAAGAAAAATCTTGATGATTGGATGGGAAATAGGAAATTCACCCCGGGGATCACTTCTGTGACTCTGCTCGACAGTGGCACAGGAAAATAATTTTCTTGCGTGGCAAAAGCCAGGGTACCTTCTTGGCTGGGCTTGTATAGGCCCTAGGGCCGATAGCCTAGTACCTACCTATGAACATATGAAACGAAGGGTCTTGCTATACATACTGTATTTTTCATCATCTCGTCCATAATTCTTTGTAAAATATCTTCATTATACCCGCTCTCTTTAAACTCCTGAATTAATTCTAACATGTGCTCTTTACATCTCATTTTATCTGTGTTAAGTCTACTGACCCTCATCATTTGACTTTTAACTTTACCATCAAAAATATGGGGTGCATGCATACTGTTCTTATGTGTGTACTGATTAGTATGCACATTTATTCTATAAACACATGTTGTTAACCCTTCTAAATTTTTCTGTATTTTAACATCCAAAAACTCAAACTCTAGGAAGACGTAGACCTAAACTTAAAAAAAAAAAAGCACATTTATTCAGGAAGTCTACAAAGCTATTTAACTGATCTTCACTACCTTTCCATATAAAAAACACATCAGCAACAAAACGTACATAGAAAAGGACCCTGTTGTCAAATTCTAGAGTCATTATATACCACTTGTTCATAGGTGTGTACTAGGTTAATGGCCCTGGGGCCTTTACAAGCCTAGCCATAGGATAACCCTGGCATAGTGCCACCCAACCTTAGTTCCCAAGTGCCTCTGTCGAGTAGAGCCACTGGTGTTATCCCCGGGTGAATTTTCTGTTTCCCATCCACTCATCAAGATTTCTCTTGAAGAGGGTCAGCGAGGTGCTCTGCTTGACATGTATGGGAAGTCTGTTCCATAGCAAGGGCAGTCTCTGGGTTATGAACCTGTCCCTCCAGCATGTGGTGCGGAGGGATTGGGATTTCTTTAGATGTAGCATTTCTAAAAGAGCTGAGTCAGACATGGCTTTGTAAGTCAAGCAGAGATCGCCTCTAAGTAGGCAATATGAGACAGAGAATAGTTGGAGATTTTTGAGTCTGTCCTTATAGGACAAGTGTTTAAGGCATAGGATCCACTTTGTAAGGTACTTTTGTGGCCTCTCCAGTTGTTGCAGGTGTCTAGTGAGGTACATGCCAAATGGGGCATTGTACTTGATGAGTGGCCTAATGAGGGAAGAATAGAGGGAGACAATGGCCTCTTTCTTCCTGGATGCAAAACCCTTACTATGTGTCACATAGAAGGACTTTATGCCTACAGTGGCAATGTGGTGATCAAAAGAGAGGTTACTGTCAACCTGTATTCCCAGACCTCTTATAACGTCTTCTGTGTTCAGTGGACTACCATCAATGTGGTAATTCACTGGAACCAGGTTTTTCCCAAAGGGATGATGACACATTTTTGGCATTGAGCTTAAGGCCATGGTTCTGACACTAGTCGTTTGTCACAGTGAGGCCATTTTGTAGGATGTCAACATCACTTGGGGAGTTAATAATAACTCCCAACTTGCAATCGTCTGTGAATTTTGTCAGCCAGAGTCCCCCAACTTCAGAGAAGTAGATACCAAACAGGAGAGGACCCATGACCGAACCCCATGGGACTCCAATCGTGACTAATCGGCAGTCTGACTTGGAGTCAGCAACTTTCACACTGTGGGTTCTATCTGTGAGCCAGTCTGAAACCTACCTAGTGATACAGGGGTTGATGCCAAGTGAGTTTTTCTGTGATTCCTGAGTGGGGAATGGTATCAAAAGCCTTGGCCAGATCAAGGTAGGCTGTATGAACCACCTTGCCTTCATCCACAGCTCTGGTGACTGACTCAAAGAAGTCGACAAAGTTGAGCAGGCAAGATCTACCCTTCACAAAACCAAACTGTGTGGGCTCCAGAGTTTGGAGATTCCTTATATCCTTGTTTATTAGGTTCATGATGATGCATTCCATAGCTTTGCAATTCAGACTCATCAGACTAATGGGGTGATAGTTCCCAGGGTCTGTAGTCGCTCCTCCTTTGTGGAGAGGGATAACTGTAGCAGTGTGCCATTCGGCAAGGACAAAGCCTGAGGTGAGGCTGTGATTGAACAGAGCACACAGGTGAGGTGCCAGTTCACTCGGTAGTTCATGTAAAACACAACTAGAGATATTGTCAGGTCCCATAGAAGCTGTATTCTTGGCCTTGGACAGTGCTGTTTTAACCTATGCAGCAGTAATACTGGGTGCCTGGCAATCTACTGGTATTGTGATTGGTCCTTTGGGGGGGTAGGTAAAGTTGGCACTTAGTCTGTCAGCCAGTATACTGGCAATATCTGTTGGTTCGGTATAGGAGGTACCATTGTGCAGTAGCTCAGAGCAAATCTGGGTATTGCCGTGGAGATTCTTTACATAACTATAGAAGGCCTTGCGGTTGTCTTTACTATCTGCTGCAACTCTGTTTTCATACCTAGCTTTAGAGGATTTGATGAGGGATCTCAACTTTTTGTTGAGGCAGATAAGGGTTTTTTTCCAGTCTTGGGACTTCACCTTATTCCGCATCAGTTTCCTCCTTCTGTTGTAGAGTTTGCTTATGGCAGGGGAAATTGCAGATTGGCTTGATTTTTTTGGAGGACAGTGTCTTGGTTCTGTTGGGTATGGTGAGATCCATGCATTTGTGTACATGTTTGTACAATGCACTGGTGTATGATTCTGCAGTCATGCAACTATTCTCCATTTGCATGGGTGCCATGAAGTTAGCCACCTCTGTTTTTAGGATCCCAAAGTTAGCTTTGGAGAAGTTTTTCATGGTGGTTACCTTTGCTGGGAGGGATGTGGATTTCCAAGGTGATTAGTTTGCAGTCGGATCTAACCAGGGAGGAGCTGTTTACAAGAGGTATAAATTTAAAGTTGATTTTTAATAATACTGCAATTTGGATAATAAGGGTTATAAAAAATGTAGTATTGTTTATATCTAACAGCTTCCCTATAGTGTTAGCATTTGAAAGCATATGTGAAAGAGTTACATCAGGTATATGAAAATAAAATGGAAAGAACATATTATAATGTAATGGTTAGGGAACATGAGACACTGAATAAGTTACAAGCTAACCCAGATGTAGTTTTTTAAAAAGATGATAAAGGGGACGCAACTGTTGCAATGAATTTGAAATATATTGCCTATATGAATGATTTCATTTCTGATGAAACTACATTTATGAAAACAGATATGTCGACGTTAAAAAGTATATGTCTGCTGTGAATATGGTCATCTATGAATTGCAATTAAATGTAGATATGTCTATTGAGTTGTTTAGTTACCTAATTGTGATCTGCCCCCATTACCCCCATTTTGTACGGACTGCCTAAGGTTCCTAAGAGTTTAGTGCACCCCCCAATGAAACCTATTGTCTCTGGAAGGGGGTGGGTAACAGAACCTATTTCGCTCTATTTGCAATCTATACTGGGATGTTATATGTGTAAGGTGAAGAGCTACATTAAGAATACAAAGGATTTCTTAAGGAAATTCTATGATTGGTATGAATTATATCTTGAGAGAATTCCTTTTAGTAACCTTAGATATAAACTCCCTTTTTACAGTTATTCCCAATGGGTATGGGTTGGAGGCAATATGAAGCTTTCTACTGTAAAAAAGTGAAATGGACTGTAGGAGTGTTGAGAACATTTGTCAACTGTTAGGTACGGTACTTGATAATATATTTATCTTTAATAATCAATTATACTATCAAAAGTCTGGTGTAGTGATGGGAATGCCCATAGCTAACTGCTATGCCAACTTGTTGCTTTATCACTGGGGGGAAACAAGTGGTGTATAATGACTCTGTGGAACTCAACGACAGGCTCCTTTTCTATGTATGGTTCATCGATTATGTGTTTTTTATAGGGAAAGGTAGTGAAAATCAGTTAAGTAGCTTTGTAGACTACTTGAATAGATCTGTTTTTTTTTTTTTTAAGTTTAGGTCTACGTCTTCCCTGAGTTTGACTGAGTTTTTGGATGTTAAAATACAACAAAATTTAGAACGATTAACAAGTGTTTATAGAAAAAATGTGCATACTAATCAATGCACACATATGAACAGTATGCATGCACCCCATATTTCTGATGGTATAGTTAAAAGTCAAATGTTGAGGGTCAGTAGACTTAACACAGACGAAATAAGATGTAAAGAACAAATGTTAGCATTAGTTCAGGAGTTTAAAGAGAGGGGGTATAATGAAGATACTTTACAAAGAATTATGGATGAGACAATGAGAAATAGAGTATATATAGCAAGACCCTTCTTTACTAATAGGGAGGGTTATATGGGGCTGAAAATAGAATAAATTCAAGACATGATAAACTAAAATATGTAACTACATAAAATAATAGAACATCAGAAGTTAGGAAAATAACATCGAAGAGGCATAATTTAAGAGCAATGCCTGGTTTAGAGGAGCTGATTGCAGATAAACTGAGTTTTGCCTACAGAAATTGCAGGAATTTAAAGCAGAGATTGTTATAAAGAAATGAAACAACCTCAAGTTAATGAAGGAGTTATAGTTGTGAGGCAGGGTGCCTTTCTATGTTATAGTTGCAGTTGTTGCAAGCATATTTGTACTAAGAGCAATGTTTTTATACATCCTGAAATGTCAAAAGAATTTGTATTTCGTTGTTTTGCAACATGCAATATTGTAAATATTGCGTACCTTGTAACCTGCACTAAATGTACTGCATTTTATGTAGGCAACTGTAATCGAAGATCAAAGGATCGTATAACTGAGCATCGATCTGAGATTTGTAGAAATATTTCTACGAATGCATCAGCTAAGCATATATTAAAATATGGTGTGAGCCATGACTTTACGTTCAGGGCTATGAATGTAATTATGAAGAACCCTAGAGGTGGTAATGTTAATAATATTCTGGAAATTAGAGAATATGAATGATATTAAGGCTATGTGCAGATAGACATCCAGGTATTAATGCCGCAGTTAGTATAAAACCAATTTTAGTTAAAAAAAAAAAAAAACAAATGTAATACACGTAGTATATTATTTTTAACGTTTCTTACTAATGTTTTATCTTATAAATGTATTTAAGAAATATTATGGTGCTTGATAAGAATTTTTATTCTTACTGCTATTTTTATTAACAATATTAATAACTTAAGCAATGTTATTGGTACGTTGTGTCACATGGCTTTTTACTGGAAGTATTTAAATGTAATTGGTTGAGTTCATTGTTGATTATGCACTGAGGAAGGGCTATGCCTGAAAGCTTTGCACGTTTAAGTTACTTGGTTTCATTTAACTTCATTTGTATGAGACGCTTTTCAGCCTTTTTGTTTTGTTGTTTATTCTGTCAGTGCCACAATTTAATAGTACTAATATTTTAATAGTGTCCCTGATTATTTCTTGATTTGCCCCGGGTGCATTGAGAGCTATGCACCTAAGACATTTGTTAGCTCTTATAATGATTCAAAATACCTTTCAAGTACTAACCATAAATGGATTTCCTGACTGTCAGGAAAATTTCCTGACAGGTGACAACCCTAGCTGCTAATCTCTTTCCATTCCCCACCTCTAAGTAATATTCCCTGCTGAAAGCCAGTTATTTCTTCCCAAATTTATGCACGCTCCGTAACAGCAGTTTCTGGTGAAATATAAATACATGCCAGTATAATCCTTCTCCATTGCCAGTAGCCCCTTACTACCACAAATTAGAAGTTATGTACTTACCATAACTTGGCATCTGTGTTGTCCATTTTCTTTTTTTTCAAATATGATTTTTATTGATTTTTCCAAGTTTTATAATAAAAATAAACTATTGTTTACATAGTAGGTAATAACATTGTGAATAATTATACATGCTATAATTCAGTAACAACATATTGAGCTAAGAAGAGAACAAAAAAAAAAAAAAAATCCCAACTCTTAAGCTAAAGTAAAAAACAACCTACAAATTTTGGTAAAACATCTACCTGAAGGATATAATATAATACCAAAATTCCCATATATACTCAGGTGCAGTTACAAGATAGGGTATAGTCATCTTTAGTTAACAGAAGAGAGGAAATGGGAACTATGTATGCCTTACCAATGTGAAAATCGAGAGAGAAAAAGGATATATTACTAGACTAACACTATATACACTATTTACAACATGAATGCCATTGTTGATGAAGAGAAATGTCTCAGACTTATATATTAAGAACTAGTATATTCCCTATTCATCAAGTAAGGAATTGAAGAGTTTGAGCATACAGGTCTTCACAAAAAATACATATAATAGTACATATTACATGATAATTAGTTTGCTTGAATTAAGTCAAAGAGACTGCACCAATAGCTCTGGAAATAGTCTTTTTTTCTTTTTGCTGACAGAGCAAAGTTTGTAAGCTGATATATGTTTGATTAACATTATTTTGAAATTCTCCCAAGAGACTGCTGAAGGGTTTACCCAGTTCTTAGCAATGAAGAACCTGATAAGGGCGCACATGGTAATTAGGATGCATTTACGGACACCAGTTAGATCTTTAGGAGTTATATTTAGGATTGTTGTTTGCCAGGAAAACATAATTTTTTCATACTCCATTTTCTCCAACTGGATTCTGAGGGAGCACCATAACTTGTATATATTTTTGCAACTCCAGAAGATGTGAAGTATGTCTGCATGTTGTAAAGAACAAAAAGAACAGGTTAGGTTTTCGTTGTAACCAAATTTTGATAAGACTGCTGGAGTGTAGTATGAGTTGTTATTAATCATAAGCTGGGTATAAATCAAAATTTTAAAGGGGATTAAATTTAGTGTGTTGCATATTGCTTCATACTTGGACTTTATAGGGATTTTTGCCATATATGTCATCCCAATATTTTGAGTAAAGAAGCGACTGTTGATATTTGATATTAGTTAAAAGCTTGTATGTATGAGAGAGATTCTTCTTTCTAAGGGAAAGGGTTTTAATAATTAAAAGTGTCAGGGTTACATCTTGTTCCTTCATTTTAGTGTTAGTGAATTTTTCTTTTATTAAGGAGTTTAGTTGTCTTAGCATAGGGCTGTATCTATTTGGAGCCTCAAAGTGTTCTTTTACTGCATTAAAATTTGTTGGCTGATAAAATTGCCATACCGTGGCATTTTTAATAATGGGATAATTGGATAGGTCTATCATTTTGTTATTGATTTTTATATTAGGATTGAAATGGATAGGTTGTAGGAAAGAGAGTATCCTAGAGATTTGGAGAATGCAGCAGTGCTTGAAAAATGTTTATTTTGTTTTTTAATGCAGGTAGAATCTTAAAATTGTTTACATTTTCAGACACTAAGTATGGGATAGAATGAGTGTCTAGTTTGATTGACTGTATATATTTGTGCCAGAATTTAACCCAGGTTATGGTCCATGTTCATGGCTTGCTATCTGGATTAGGTGGTTTGCATTTACTACGTTATAGTAAAGATTAAAGTCAGGAAGGCTCAAATCACCTTTCTCCTTTGGGAGTATTAATTTTTTGTAAGAGATTCGGGTTGATTTAGGAAACCAAAGGAATTTTGAAATGGTGGTTTCAATTTTATTGAAAAAGTTTTTGGGTATATTTAAGGTAATAGAGTTTAGATGGAAAAGTATCCTAGGTAAAATGTTCATTTTAACAATGGCAGTTTTTGACAACAGGGATAGGTTGATGTTTTTCCATTTGGATAGGTCATTGTTTATTTGGTCCCAGAATTTAGATAAATTTGCCTTCATCAAATCTTGATGTGTGTGCATAAAGGTTATCCCCAAATATTTGATTGTGTATTTGACTGGAATGTCAGACAAGAGAAAATACTATTCTAGGTGATTATGAGGATTCAATGGAAAGATGAAAGATTTTGAGGAATTTAGTTTGTAATTAGCCTCAGAGGAAAAGAGACTTATTGGTATACACATTTTGTGTAAATCACTATTTGGGAGCTCAAAATAAATATTTAAATCATCTGCAAATGTTGAGTATTTTAACTCTATGTTAAAAACTCTGGGTATATGATGATACATTTTCTGGCTGATCAAAGTTAGGAGAAGTTCAAGATAAATATTTAAAAGATATGGTGAAAGGCGGCAGCCCTGTCTAGTATAATTTGTGATTTTGATAGGTTGGGACATTGTTTTATTAATGTGTAGAGAGGTAGTTGCATTCTTATATAACATTTTTATAATAATAATAATATAGTCAGGAAAGTTGAAATATTGCATGGTTAAATATAGAAAATTAATTCCACATTATCAAAGGCTTTAGTGACGTCTAGCGTGAGTATCTCGGTTGGTTGCCATTGTTAACCAATAACATTGTTGTGTTCAAAGTAAGGGTGTTGTCACGGAGTTGTCTTTGTTTCATGAATCCAATTTGTTCTGGGGAAATAACTGAAGCCAGGACTTTCTGCATTCTACTTGCTAGGATAGACGCCAGAATTTCAATATGTATATTAATGAGGGCAATGAGTCTATAACTGACAGGGTTATGTTTGTCTGAATTAGGTTTTAAGATGAGAATTGTTTTAGACTTTTTCATGTACTTGCCTGTGATTCCATTAAGGATGATGTAATTATACAGGTTGAGAAGAATCTTGATTAGTTGGTCATTAAAAGTTTGGCAAAATTCACCTGTGAATCTTCTGGGCCTGGCACCTTGTTAGGTTTGAGCTTTTTATAGCCAACTTTATTTCATTTAATGAGATAGGACTAGCTAAAGAGTTTTGTTGTGTGTTAGTTTCGGGAGGGATAACTTATCTAGGAGTTCTTCATACATGTCTTTATGAGTTTGATTTTTAGGGTTATATATTTCGCAAAAGATATCTCTAAAGGAATTAATAATGTCAGAGTTACTATATAGGGTATTACCTTTGTAATGTATATCTGACATATAATGTGGGCCATTTTTTATCTTTATTAATTTGTCTAGTGTTCTGGAGGGGGTTTGTCCCCATTCCAAATATCTATGCAGGAGTTTTATCCCAGCTAAAGAGTAATTTTGTTGATGGAAGGAGTATATTTGTTTTTGGGTCTCATGAAGTTTACTCTCTAAGTCTAGAAAATATTTGTTTTGGAGTTGTAGATCAATCTTCTCGTATTCATCAGTGAGGTTAGTGATATATCCCTGTTCCTTCTTTTTATAGAAGGATGCCTTTTGAATAAGTAACCCTCTGATAACAGACTTGACGGCAGTCCATTGAACATCAAAGGGGATGGAACACATGGAGGATTCAAGTTCAAAATGTTTAAGATATTGATTAATTTAGCTTATAACATCATCTTTTTTAAGGATGTTAGTATTTAATGTCTATAAATTAATCTTCTTGTATTCATTAGTGAGGTTAGTGATATATCCCTGTTCCTTCTTTTTATAAAAGGATGCCTTTTGAATAAGTAACCCTCTGATAACAGACTTGACAGCAGCCTATTGAACATCAAAGGGGATGGAACACGTGCAGGATTCAAGTTCAAAATGTTTAAGATATTGATTAATTTAGTTTATAACATCTTTTTTAAGGATGTTAGTATTTAACGTCCATGTGGAATTTCTGCCATTGCTCTTATGCTGTTGTGTTGGGTTGATAGAGTTATATTAGACTGGTCTGAGACAGATCTTGCTTCAAGGGAAAAATTAATTTTATTTGAGAAGACATCAGAGATTAGGAAACAGTCGATTCTAGACCAGACTTTATGAGATGCTGAGAAGTATGTGTACTTATTGGTTGCTCTATCATGAGCAAATATTTGGAATGGGTCAATTAAATTGAAGTTATTTATCAGGTCTTGAATAGATGCAGTTATTTGGGGGGGCTGTTTCCTATTTTTGAGTTATCACTCAAGAGGTCGATAAGTGCATTCCAGTCACCTCCTATAATAAAGAATGATTGGTATACTGTGTTAATAAATTGTGAATTTCACAGATAAATAAATGCTGGTTTGTACATGGGCTATATATGTTTTAAGAACATAATAGAACAGTTTATTTGGGGGGTAAGAACAGGTAAATAGACACCACTGGCCATTAGGGTCTGACTTGGTGGTTAGGATTTCCCCAGGGAAGGTTTTTTTTTTATTAAGATGGCAGTGCCTTTTGAAGAAAGGCTATTTCCAGCTGATATTATCCATTCAACCCAGTTTCTTTTCCTGTCATTGTCCCATTGGACATTAATTTGTCAGGTGCCTCTCTTGCATGGGTATAAGTGTGTGTAAGAAGTGCAAGTGTGTCAGTACGCACCAGTATATACACCTTCATTGCTTGCTCTAAGTATAAAACAAAATAGGTACAACCTTCCATTTTATATGCTTTGGACTATATTATCATCTTTTGGACAGCAAGGTAAATCCTTGATACGAGCAGTACGTGTACATGCTGAGAAATCAAAGTATAAATGGAAGGAAGGTAATTGATGCAGTCAGCCCTGTGAGTAGCAAGCAGCTGCAGTACAATAGAGATGAAAGTACTTTTTCTTTTTGCATATATATGTATATCTTCTCTCCTCTAGCCAGACTTATTCCTCTGAAACATTCAGTAAGCAACAGAACAGTGCATAAGTGAGGGGAGGGGGGCTATTAATAGATTTGTTGTGTAGATGTGTGAAAGCGCTTTGTGAATCATTGTACAGAACGGGATATAAACAACACACATTTATAAACTTCAGGACATTACAAATTAAGTCATATTGTGTTCACTGACTACTGAGATAGCTATTTTGGACCTAATAGCTTGATTCTGGTTGAATCAACGTCCAGATCATTCCCAGTAAAGCAATTCTTCATTTTCGGCAACCTTGTGACATCATCTGATGGCATTCCTGTTAAATTCTGGGTAACAGAACATTGCAATGTTGCTGAAAGCCCGTGAAAAGGCTTATAATACAAAGGCAGGGCCCCAGGAAAGCCCCAGGTGACTATCCCTACCAGGAACAAGCAGGCCCATACACTCCAACAGCGAAGGAAACAGGGAAAAAACGTCTAGGGCGACCAGGAAGTCCAAAAAAATGCAAAAGTACTCCAAGTAAGTAAAAAGTAATTAGAACTGGTTTCTTCTGCCATGTTTTATGAATATTGTGATTCATATTACTAATTTTTACTGAAAATTTTTATTTTAACAAGCTTCTAGTTCCATGCAAATCAATGCATATTTTGGAATGTAGTGCTTGCAGAATTTTAAAGATACCAAGGCAAAGAGATTAGATACCTTTTGATGTGTTTTATTCTTCGGCTGATCTACTATTCAGGAAGTTCATTGAAGGCTCTCATAAATGCTTTTTTTGCTTCATCAACTGAATAAAATATTTCTAATCATTGTGGTAGAAGGAAAGAGTAGCTGGATACCTCATTTGGAATCTAATTTTCTTTTTAATTAGGTAAACATAGAAAGGATCTAAAGCTTTCCTTTGAAACTTGATGGGCTGTGGCAGATCCTGAGAGACTGTAATTTTATGTCCGCTCCATGAAATAGTACCTTTCTTTTTAGTAGCCATAAGAATTGTATTTGTATGAGCAGCATTTACTAACCTGGCATATATTTGTCTAGGAATCACTTTGTCTTGTGCTCTGAGTAATATTTTGTGAACCCTCTCAACTACAACGTCTTTAGTGAATGTTCTGTTCTCAGTTAATGCTTCAAATATTTCTGTTAGTATAGCCGGTAACTGAGCAGATAGTTTTGTCATTTGAAGTTACTTTTGCTTGTAGATCTTTTATTTTCTTTGTATCTTCTTCAGTTTTATTTTTAGTGAGGCTTAGTCTTGTGATTATTTGATCTATATTGGATCCAAATGAGTTAAGGTTGTCTGAGAAGCTTTTTATGTCATCTTGAAGAGGTTGCAAGGCTGATTTGATGTTTTCTACTGTAAATGCAGAATCCCCTTTAGTTTTGGAGGCTCCTTTTACTAGGTTCCTGTATTGGTTTTTTTTTTTTTTTTGTCTCTTGGTTATTATTTCCTTCTCAGGGGAAACTATAGAAGACAGTTTGGCCTTAGATGTTAAAATGTCCATAGAGTCTTGCTGAGTAGTCATTTTTGTCTAAATTCCCGTTTATAACTGAAAGTCGCCAGTGCTGAATGATTAAAACACCTTTTCTTTTTACTCTTCTTATTTTAGGATTGTATTCTTAGAGAGGCCTGTCACCATGCGGCTGCAACTATATAGTCAGTGTCTGTAGTGGTAAGCTCCAGATAAAACCAGGTAAAAAAAATAAATAAATAATACAGTAGAATCTCAAAATGCTGTTAAATCCTTTTTCTTTGTCTGTTGAGCAGTATTTTCACTTTGATGTAAAGATTAGTGCCAGATGCAGGTTATATTAAGCAGATGAGATTAGCTGTTATCGGAGCAGCAGAAAGTGTGTGCTCGGCAGCCATCTTGGAATCCCCTGTGTTGTCCATTTTCATTCTTCCTCACAAATGGGTCTAGGATCTGATTCTCAGATCTGACTCAGCCGCATATATAAGAATTCTGATCCAAATCTTGAGCTTCTCCTTCTACCCATAATGCTCTATCTCATCCCCAACTCCTCAGATAGAGTTTGTTGCCTTACTCCCACTGTTATACAGACAGAACAGACACAAGAAAAAGACTGAGGCTCAAACAAGAAACTTGAAGGTTCCAATATCATCTAAAGATCGTTCTAATAGTGACAGGGCTGGGGGATGGCTGGGAAGGAAAGTGAGGAAGAACGAAAATGGACAACACAGATGCCAAGTTATGGTAAGTACATAACTTCTAAATCTGATTATGTCCTTTTCATTCTTCCTCACAAATGGGTCAGAGTCCCCAGCTACGTAGCTATCAGGAGGCCCTTACAGAAGGACATGCCGGAGCACTGTCGAACCAAAGGAAGCACTGCTTCTGGAAACAATGTCTAACTTGTAATGTGTAACAAAATTAGGAGTCTTAAATTTCTAACCTGTGGAGCATATTTATTATTGTTTGCTTATGTACGCTTTGTCAAAATTATACTTGTAACATGTTTTTACTGTTTCTGTTTACCTTGGAGCTTTTCTCCCCGGGCCTCCGCTGAAAATGGACATGCATCCAGTCAGACTATCCGGGTCAACAAATGTAAAATAAAATAAATAAAAATAAATCAAGTGGCTGCATCACAAATATCATCAATGGAAGTTCTAGATGAGGAAACAGATAAAGTAGCCATAGATCTAGTGCAGTGAGGTCTAGGGGGACGAGGCAGTTCCAATCATTTCAAAGCATAAATCATCAAAATGTAATCAGTAATCCATATGGCCAGAGTAATCTTAGAAACTTCCTAACCCAAGTGTTTAGAGGCAAATGATACAAACAGCTGGTCAGACTTCCGGAACTGTTTTGTTCTATGAAAATAAACACATAATTGTGTGCGTATGCCAAGTAGGTAAAGCATATAGTCACCTTTATTTGTAAAGCTGGGAAAGAAGACTGGTAACTGAATAGACTGGTTAATGTTAGACTCTGAGGCCACTTTAGGAAGAAAGGACAGGTTGGTCCATAGAGGCACCTTGTCCTTATGTAATATAATGTAAGGAGGCTTAGCTGATAGGGCCAGAAGCTCAGAAATCCTTTTTGCTGAAGTGATAGCTACTAAAAGCATTGTCTTCAAGGAAAGAAACCTTGTATCACATTTGTCTGCTGGTTCAAAGGGTTTCTGAGTTAAACCCTGAAGGACCACCATAAGATCCCAGAGGAGGAGAGGGATCCTTTATTGGGTGTCTAAGGAGGAAAATTCCCTTCATTAAGGCTTTACATAATCTGGATGAGGCCAAAGAAATGGACTCGTCTCCAGCATGGAAGTTAGAAATGGCTGCCAACTGAAATTTAATACTAGAAGAGCTAGCTCCTTCCTTAAAAAGAGTAGTGAGAAAAAGTAGAAAGGCCAAAGTAGGTGCTAAAAAGGAGTCAATATTCTGGTTGGAAGCCCAAATAGAAAATCGTTTCCATTTGCTTCTGTAGGCTTTCTTGGTGGAAGTTCTCTGGGAGGCCAAAATAATGTAATAAACTGGGTAAGCAAGCCTGGACTATCTGACTATTATAAGAAGTGGTGAAACCATTGGTTATATTGAGGGTGTGAAGACTGGGATACTGAATTCCTGATGGGTGAGAAAGAAGATCCTGAGTGGTTTCCAGTATCCATGGAGGATATTTCAAGTGAGACTCCAGGAAGGGGAGCCAAAAAACAAAAAAATATACTTGTATTCCCACCTTTCTAAGCTAGTTTAGTCCAGTTTTCAGGTTAGTGCTGAATTCAGGGCTGTGTTACAAGTTTCTGTGTTTGCCCCTACCTTACTTGGATAGAAGGAAGTTTCTCTGTTCACTGTGAGAGAGGGAGCTTTAAGCAGCCTATCTGTCTCTGGAGGAGTGGTTTCAGCCCAAAAATTAGTTTATTGGCCACTTTGGGCTAATTTCGTCTATCTCTTTCATTTCCCTGCTATAAAACCTGCATTTGCAAGATGTGTGTGCTAGTATACAGTTCAGCAAGCTCCTGCCTGGTGCCCTACAGAGTTCTACAGCAGCAGAGAGACAAAAGAGAGAATTTGGAGTGATTAAGTATCATTTTCTGCATTTTGTTGCTGCCTTTACATAATTCTGCCTAAAATGCCAATTTTCTACAGTTTCTGTGATTTAAAAAGCTTGTTTCAGCTACATATTGTACTTATTTTACTGCATGCACTTTAACAAAGTTGTTTTTGTGTTTAAATTATCTGTTTAATTGTTGTAGACTATACACTCAAGTGTGATAGCCATTTCTGTGCATCATGTGTTTTTTTGATTGCATCTGCTTTATTTTCTGAAAAAAAAACTTGTTTTCCTGCCTTTCTAAGCTAGTTTAGTCCAGTTTTCAGGTTAGTGCTGAATTCAGGGCTGTGTTACAAGTTTCTGGGTTTGCCCATACTTTACTAGGATAGAAGGAAGTTTCTCTGTTCACTGTGAGAGAAGGAGCTTTGAGCAGCCTATCTGTCCCTGGAGGAGTAATTTCAGCCCAGAAATTTGTAGTTTATTGGCCATTTTGGGCTAATTTCTATCTCTTTCATTTCCCTGCTATAAAACCTGCATTTGCAAGGTTTTTGTGCTAATATACAGTTCAGCAAGCTCCTGTCTGGTGCCCTGCAGAGTTCTACAGCAGCAGAGAGACTTTGGAGTGATTAAGTTTTGTTTTTCTGCATTTTGTTGCTGCCTTTAGCTAATTCTGCCTAAAACGTCGATTTTCTAGAGTTTCTGTGATTTAGGGTTAAACTTATTCCAGGCTCCACAAAGTCTGATCTCCAATTTTTCCCTTAGAACTAGTGAAAACACTCAAATTAAGCACTCTAACTTCCCTTTACAGCCCAGCACTTGCTCCAAGCTCTCAGTAAGCACTAATAAATGCTAACACACCTCCCCCTTTACTATACAATAGTACAAGGCTCCCTAGTTCATCCCTACTGGACAATCAGTAAAACAGTTCAGCTACCCATACAGGCATGTCCAAAGGGCAGTTTCAGGTATACTCTCCAAACCAGCTGGTGAATCTGGGAATCCTGAGGCAATGTTACAATTGCCTCATGTATGCGGGCAACCCTCTCCTCCTTCCAACAAACACAAATATATGTGAGAGATGCAACTATACAGCCAAACTGGAGGTCAAGCTGTCTCAACCCATGACTGGAACAGCCAGCCAGGAGGAGAAGGGAAACACTTGCACCACACTTCCAGTCTCACATAAAACAGTCACACATGCACTAGCAAACAACACACATAAATACACAAAAACATACTCGGAGGCTCTAAATAAAAATCTGCCTAAGCAGCAGAGACCTCCAATGCAGACATCCAAGCAACCTCCACCCTCAAACAGCAACCACGTATCACATACTTCACAAAGTCAGTGTGCCACGCAACCATAGCCCTTAAGGCACAACACACCCAATACACTAGTAATAGGTGACTCTATTGTCAGGCACACTGACGTCACACTCACTAGACTGAACAAGGAGGTGGTTACTGTAAACTGCCTGTCGGGTGCCAGGATCCGCCACATAACACACGCACTCAGGTCACTCCAAAACAAGTACAAATATGACTCTGTCATTGTACATGTTGGTGTGAACGACCTGACACGTACCTCCCTGGACTACATGAAAAGAGACATAGAGGAGCTCTCTGATCATGTAGCCCAGGCCGGTATGACCCTGACCCTGAGTAGCATCTTGCCCTCACCAAGAATGATGCCACAGTATGAAGAAAAAATGATCAGTTTTAACAACTGGCTAAGCTATTGGTGTCGTTCAAAGGGGATCCAGTGTCTGTCAGCCTGGGACGACATGCTCGACAAGCCACGCTGCTTCGCCAGAGATGGCTTGCACTTGTCTCCCCCTAGGCTTTCAAATACTGGCCAAGGCTCTTGCCACCCCCATAATGCCTTTTTTAGGCAAGGCTTAAAAGACAAACCCACCTCCATAAACAACACAAGAAACCAGAAACTGAGGGTAATGCTACTCAATGCCAGAAGTCTAAACCTCTAAATGCACGCACTCGAGGCACTCCTTAGCATGGAGCAAATCGATATCTGTGCAGTAACAGAAACCTGGTTCAAAGCTCCACAGAGCACCCCAGCACTACCAGGCTACAACACATACCATACCTTCCGGCCCAAGAACCCGGACTGAAATACAAAAGGAAGGGGTGCATCCATTTTCATAAAGGATGCCCACACCTCCAGGTAGTACAGAACGAGGCCTTGGAGACCATCCATGTGCAACTATTAGTGGGCAAAGCTGCTTTTCAGATCATAGCCTGCTACAGATCACCTACCTTGTCTCAAGACCTCCACTCAGCATTCCTGAGAACATTGGAAAATACAAAGATCCTACCTAATACCATGATATTGGGATAATTGAACTACCCAAACATTGACTGGGTTAACTACTCGAGTACAAACTCCTTTGCCCAACGCTTCCTAGAGTTTATAAACTCAAACGCCCTAGAACAGCTGGTCACCACGCCCACAAGAGGTGACAACATACTGGACCTGATCATCACCAACATGGGGGATCAATGCTCCACACCAGAGGTAAACCCCTCGCTGGTAAGATCAGATCATAAACTAATCACACTGGACATTCACATCCCGACCCCACCCCAAGTCAAGAAAACCACTGTGAAAAGCATTTCAAAAGCCAACTTCACACTTCTCAAGACCAAGGTGGAAAGTTTCATAGCCCCCTTGCTAAAGGTTAATTCTGCCCAAACCACAGAATCTTTTACAAGTGCATTCTATGAGCATCTACAGGGATGCATGGATTGAGCCATCCCAAGTAAAACCAAAACTCACTCCTCCAAAAAAAGGAAACCAGTCTGGTGGTCCCTGGCCATAAATAAGCTTTACAACACAAGGAGAAAAGTACTACATGATAGAGCTAAATCCCAAAAGGGAAATGCATCACTAATCAATATTAGCAAGAAACTATGATCCCTCATAAAATCATCCCAGGCCAGTTTCTAAAGAAAAATTGCCAAGGACTCTAAAGATAACGACAAAGCCTTCTTTAGCTATGTCAGAAATCTAGGTGGTAACTCACAGATATGTTCTGAGCTAGTGCAAAATGGCAAAAAATGCACTGAACCAACTGACATTGCCAACATCCTGGCTGACAAGTTCAGTGCAAACTTTACCCCTCCCCCCCACAAGGGCCAGTGTCCATCCCAGAAAAATGCAGAGCCCCAGACATCATGGACACGCAGGTAAAAACAGCCCTCTCCAAAGCTAAGAACACATTATCAATGGGACCGGATGGTGTCGCAGACTGCGTCTTAGACTTACTCCAAAAGGAACTAAACCCTCACCTAAATTCACTGTTCAGACTCTGCCTTACCACAGGCTATGTACCCAAAGAATGGCGTACAGCAACAGTCATCCCACTCCACAAAGGTGGTGCTACAACGGAACCAGGGAACTATCGTCTTATAAGCCTGACTAGCCTGGTCTGCAAAACTATGGAGCGAATCATCATTCATCATTGAACTCAAACAGAGACATTGGGAACCTTCAGACACTAGACCCTACCCAATTCGGCTTTGTTAAAGGCAGATCCTGCCTCCTAAACCTAGTTGACTTCTTTGAAACAGTTACCAAGGCCATAGATGAAGGAAAGGTAGTCTACACAGCCTACCTGGACCTTGCTAAGGCCTTCAACACCATTCCACACTCTGGCATCATAAATAAGCTCACCAGCTTGAACATTAACCCCTATGTCACGAGATGGGTGGCCAACTGGCTCACGGATAGAACACCCATGGTCAGAGTCGCGGGTGCCATGTCCAACTCTAAACCAGTTACAAGTGGCGTCCCACATGGCTTGGTCCTGGGACCCCTCCTGTTCGGTATATACTTCTCTGAGGTACAGGCAAGCATGGGAGGACTATGGCTGACCAAGTTCGCAGATGACTGCAAACTGGGGGCCATAACTGACTCACCAGCTGACACAGACATCATCTAGAAGAGTCTCACAGAGACAGATACCTGGTGTCAAAACCATGGCCTCAAGCTGAATGCCAAAAAATGCATAGTCATCCCCTTTGGGAAAAACAAAGTGCCCACGAATTATCACATAGGTGGTAATCCACTAAGTACGGAAGATGTAATTAGGGACCTTGGGATCCAGGTAGATAGCAACCTCTCATTCGATAATCACATTGCCAAAGTAGTTAGATATTCCTTCTATGTAGCCCACCTAATTACAAACAGGTTCACCTCTAGATCAAGAGAGGTCATTGTGCCCCTCTATACTCATCACTCATTAGGCCCATAATAGTGTACAATGCCCCATTTGGAATGTACCTTACTCGACACCTGCAACAGCTGGAAAGACCACAGAAATACTTCACCAAGAGGATCATGGGGCCTCAAAGAGATGCCCTATGCAGCTCATCTAAAAAAACTCCAGCTTTACTCGGTTGCTTACCACCTGCTCAGAGGTGATCTCTGCCTGACGTATAAGGCCATGTCCAACCCGGAATTAATGGACATGCTCCACTTCAAGAAAACCAAATCTCTTAGAGCCACACACTCCAGTGAACTAAACCTCAGCACAACAATAAACAGGACATGCTGGAGGGATAGATTCCTGTCTCTGAGACTTCCCTCGCTCTGGAATAGAATCCCAATTTATGTTAGGCAGAGCCCCTCGCTGACTCTCTTCAAGAGAACTCTTGAAGAGTGGATGGGAAATCATAGGTTTACCCCTGGGATCACTTCAGTGGCCCTGCTAGACAGAGGCCCAGGTAACTAATTTAAAGGGGAGGCAAAAGCCAACACATTCTGGCTAGGCTTATAAATGCCCTTGGGCAGATAGCCTAGTACCTATCTATGAACCTATACCTGTTGAGGCCAGAAGGGGGCAATGAGGATGACTAAGCTCTGCAGCCTATTTGCTTTCTGTAAGAATTTTGTAATCAGAGGAAGAGGAAGGTAAGCATAGAGGAGACCAGGGCACCAATTGTGAATCACAGCATCTCTTGGTGACTCCCCCAAAGGGGGGCACAGAGAGAAGTACTGGCTGCACTTGTTGTGAGGCGATGCAAAACGGTCACAGCAAGGCTGGCCCCAATGGCTGATGATCATGTTCGCTACTGATGGGTTGACAGAACACTTGTGGGGAATCAGAATGGATCTGCTCAGCCTGTCTACCAGTGCACTGATTTTCTCCAGTATGTGCATTGCAATGAGAAAACAGTCCAAAGAGATTGCCATTCCCAAACCCTCATGGCCTCGCTGCACAGTGGGCAGGAATGGGTTCCATTTTGTTTGTTGATGCACCAGACGATGGACATGTTGTCTGTGTGAATTGCAATAGTCCCTACAGGGAGAACATCCTGAAAAGCCTGTAGAACTAGAAGGACTGCTCTCATCTCCAAGGTACAGATATGCAACTTGGTCTCTGAGGGGGACCATGTGCCTCGGACCATCCTTCCCAGGAAATGCCCCGTCACCCCACTTGGGAAGCATCCATGGTCACAGTGGTGATTGTGGGAGAAAGGGAGAACAGCCTGGCCAGAAATAGGTCACTGGACTAGGATTGTCTTATGGGAAAGGATAGGGGCTGGTAAAGAATGAACCACTGAACCGCCAAGGTCCACTGAAGGATTCACTTAAAGAATCTTGCTAGAGGAACCAGAAGGATGGCAGCTGACATCAACCCCAAAGCCTGTAGTACTAGCTTTGCTGGAGGGGATGGATGCGACAGTACTGTCCATACTTGACCTCTCAATGATGTGATGCAATGAAGAGGTAGGGATGCCACTTGAGTTGTAGTATTCAACAGAGTTCCTATAAATTCCAGAGTCTGTACTGGGGCTAGGTTCAATTTGGCATGGTTTATTGAGGTGCCCAAGGTGTGGGAGATCTAGAGCAAGTAATCCCTGACATGTAAAAGTTGATGCCTGTATGGGGTGGTGAGGAGTCAATCGTCGAGGTATGGAAACACTTGGTATTGTTTGAGTCTCAAGTCAGATGCCACTACTGCCATGCATTTGTTGAACACCCTGGAGGCTGTGGTGAGACCAACGGGCAGTAGTCTAAATTGGTAATGATTGGTTCCCAGCTGAAAGCGTAGATATCTCCTATATTGCCTGTCTATTTTGATGTGATAGTACGGAGATCTAAAGAGCACATCCAATCACCCTTGTGCAGAAGAGGCAGGATGGACTGAACCATAACCATTTGGAAATTTATCTTTTTTGCATAACATTTCAATTTGTTTAGCTCCAAAACTTGTCTTCGGTCCCCTGTTTTCTTTAGCACTAAAAAGAAGTGGGAGTAAGTTCTGAATCCTATCTGTTCAGGTGGGGCCTTCTGGATGACTTTTTTTTTGTAGTAGCTTTGTATTTCCTAAGCTGCATCTTCCCTCTGACTGGATGGAACATTGGGGAGTTTCTTTCTTTGGACAGGAGAGGGAAGGGAAAAGGGTATATAGTAACCTCTGGATATGATTTTTAGCACCCATGAATTTCTTGTGATACAAGTCCAGGTGTCTAGGTGCAAAGAACAATGACCTGTAACTGCCTCCAGAGGCAGTCAGTCAGGCAATGCTTCAGGAGGGCTGATAGGATCTATCAGAGAAGGAAGCTCCTCTCCATCTAGGGTGACATTGTCCATTGAAACCTCCTCCTCTGCCTCTGAAGGTAGTGTTCCCAAGCAAATCCTGGAAAAGTGCTCGAGATTTCCGGAGCCACATTTTCTTATTACCCCATTGGTTTCTAGAAAATGTATATTGAGGAGTAGAAATTTTGATTCCTATGGCAGAGAGAGTTTCTTCTTCCTGTTCGCTGTGGGTGAGTGTATCTTTAACAAATGGTATGAATAAGGAAAAGCTTAAAGGGTTCCATAAAGTCACACAGCTTCATCTAAGCATGTTTATGCCTGAACCAGCAGCTTGTGAAGAACCCTCCGCTGCATGGGAGATAAGCCTCATCGATGCAGTTGAAATGGATAGAAGAGTGGCCAGTTGAGGAGAAACCTTCTTGTGATCCTCAGCAGACATGGATT
Organism: Protopterus annectens; assembly: GCF_019279795.1. NCBI lineage: Eukaryota > Metazoa > Chordata > Ceratodontiformes > Protopteridae > Protopterus > Protopterus annectens. The sequence continues at coordinate 1,048,005,840 of NC_056739.1, read as the reverse complement.
GCAAGAGAGCATTTGGCAATTCTTTGGTCAAGTCTCTCTGTAAACATCTGAAGTGTGCCAGGTAGTTCAACGATCTCAGTGCAAACATAGCTAAGGTGTACAATACTTTCCAAATCTGTCCATCACTCTGGACTCCCTAATCAGTGGACAGAGGAGCTTTGTTCAGCTAGCTCCTTCTTAGTGGCTGCCGCCACCACCTTGGCATCAACCATGATTCACTTGCTCCAGTGTGGTCTACCTAAAGGGGGAAAGTACAGTTTTGTACCTACCATAAACGTAGATGTCCGATAGATATGCAACTGCAGTCATAACATATAGGTTGTCCTGCCTCAGGCAGCCCTCGGTCGGCCGGATTCCAAAGTCTGGGTCCGGCGTCGGCTGGTGTCACCTCCTCTCCGACGTCAGAACGGCTGGAGTATAAAGGCATCGGCCGACGCCATCTTCTTCAGTGTTTCTTGCCCCAGATGCCAGGTGCCCCCCTAGGAAGGCTAAATTTGGTGAATGGATAAACAATTCCAGACATGCACAACAGTAATAAACAGATACACCATAGGAAATACGACCAGCTAATAGGAATAGGGGTAGTGGACCCAAAAAGAAGGTTGCAGAGGGGTAGGAGGGTGGGAAAATCCGACTGCAGTTGCATATCTATCGGACATCTACATTTATGGTAGGTACAAAACTGTACTATGTCTTTCAAGAATGCAACTGCAGTCATAACATATGGGTTGAATACCATAGCCAAGCTGGGGGTGGTTGGAACTAAGAAAGTGATGGTGTAGCTAAAATGCCCTGCAGGACTGCCGAAGCAAAGCCTGCTCGGGATCTGGAGTATAAAGGCAGGTTGTTGTGCTTGGTAAATGTATGCACGGAGCTCCATGTAGCAGCCTCTAGAATGTCCTTTGTAGCCACTTCTCTTAGGAAAGCTGTGGATGTGGCTATAGCTCTGGTGGAGTGTGGCCTAATATTGGCTGGCACACCTTTTCCATGAAAAGAATAGCAGAATCTGATGCAGTGTCCAATCCATTTGGAAATTGTTTGTTTGGAGATTGCTTTTCCTTGTACTCCAGCAGCATAGGCTACAAGCAGTTGGTCAAACTTTCTGCTGGCCTTAGTTCTGTCCAAGTAGTAGCGTAGTTGTCCGTGTATGTCCAAAGTATGCAGCAGTGCTTCCCCCCGGTTTTGAGGATTGGGGAAGAAAGTAAGCAGGTGAATGGCTTGATTTAGAGACACCCTAGAAATTACTTTGGGCAGGAATGAAGGATTGGTTCTTAGAGAGACTCTGTCCTGATGAAAAATGAGAAAAGGAGGTACTGCCATGAGTGCCTGTATCTCCGAGACTCTTCTTGCTGATGTGATTGCCAATAGGAAAACCGTTTTCCATGAGAGAAATTGCATTTCTGAAGTTGCTGCTGGTTCAAAGGGAGGAAGAGTTAATTTTTCCAAGACGAAATTGAAGTCCCATGCAGGTACTGGCGGTTTCCTGGGAGGTTTGATATTCTTTATCCCTCTTAGGAACTGTCTTAGCAAAGGATGTGAAAACACAGGTGGATCACAATTGTATTTTGCTGAGATTGCTGAGGCATGAATCTTTATGGAAGAATATGAGAGACCAGTATGAAACATTTCTACCAAGTATTCCAATATCTGAGGTATACTCAAATACTGTTGTATCCTGAACCCTGTTAGCATTCCAGATGATGAATCTCTTCCACTTGGCTGAATAGGTTTTTCTGGTGGAAGGTCTGCGTGCTTCCAGTAAGATCTCTTGAACTTTTTTGGAAAGATAGATATCGGAAGGAGTTATAGTAACCTCCAGGCTGTCAGATGCAATGTTTTCAGGTTTTGATGATCAGTCCTGTAATTGTGTTGTGTAAGAAGCAGAGGCCATGGTTTGGTCCGAGTTATGCTCAACAGCAATGGGTACCAGTGCTGCCTTGGCCAGTCTGGAGCTATCAAAATGCCTGTTGGTTGTTCTGCTTTGATCTTCAGTATCACCTTGGTCAGCAGTGGTAGAGGAGGGAATGCATAAATTGTTCGGGAATTCCAGCTGAAGGAGAGAGCATCCGTTTTCCAGGCTAGAGGATGGTGGGTCCTTGTACAGAACTTTTCCAGGTGATGATTCATGTGAGAAGCAAAGAGATCTATGTCCGGTCTTCCCCATGTCCTTGTTATTTGTGAGAAAATGTGAGGATGCAGCATCCATTCGTGTGGAACCAAGAAATTTCTGCTCAGCTTGTCCGCCAGTACATTGTCCTTGCCTGGCACAAACTGGGATTGCAAATGTATCTTCAGACTTAGGGATTTTTCCCAGAGAATCATTGTTAGTCTGCAGAGGGGATAAGAATGAGTGCCTCCCTGCTTGTTTATATACCACATAACAGTGGTGTTGTCTGTCCTTATTAGCAAATGTCCTTGTTGAAGTGATTTTTCGAAAGTCTCGATTGCATGTATCTCTGCCAACATCTCTTTTTGGTTTATGTGCAGATGCCTTTCCCTTGGTGACCATTGACCTTGAATGCATCTGCCCTCCATGTGCGCCCTCCATCCATGGTCTGAGGCGTCTGTTGTAATCATTTGACCTGCTTGAGGTTTGTTGAAAGACATGCCTTTGTTTAACTGACTTGCTTGAGCCCACCACAAAAATTCTCTTTGCAGACATGGAATGAGTGGGATTACGTCCTCTAGGCTTTGGCTGTTTTGGGACCATAAGCTTTTTAAGTACCATTGCAGCTTTCTCATATGAAGTCTTGCCAAAGGTATCAGAAGAATGCAAGATGCCATGAACCCCAGGGCCTGCAGGATTTTCCTTGCAGTCAGCTGGGAGAGCTTTGCTAGGCCTTTGAAGTACTCTGGTAACTGCTGTTGTTTTTCCTCTGTGAGATAAGCCATTTGTATTTTTGTGTCCAGTTTGGCTCCTAGGAAAATAATTTGTTGGGATGGCAGAAGTCTTGATTTCTGAATGTTGACTGTATATCCCAAGGCCTGTAGTAATTGAATGACATAGGCCAAGTTTGCTAACAAGGTTTGTTTGTTGTCTGCTTGTATGAGGCAGTCGTCCAGGTAGGGGTATATTTGAATCCCCTGGAGTCTGCAGTGTGCCACTACTGATGCCAGGCATTTCGTGAACACTCTGGGCGCAGTAGATAAGCCAAACGGCAATGCTGAGAATTGATAATGCTCTGTCCCTGCAAGAAATCTGAGGTATCTTCTGCAGCTTTGTCTGATTGGGACATGCAGGTATGCCTCCTTGAGGTCCAGAGTGACCAGCCAAGACCCCTTGCCCAGCATGGGAAGGAGTTGCTGCAACGTCAGCATTTTGAACTTGGGCACAATGAGATAAGTATTTAGAGTAGACAAGTCCAGTATAGGCCTCCATTTGTTTTCCTTTCTTGGAACAAGGAACAGTCTTGAATAAAATCCCTGGCCTTGTTCCTGTGGAGGGACCTTTTCTATTGCTTTTATATTTAACAGCTTTGAAACTTGAATGAGTGCCTCTGCCCTTTGATGAAGTGGCAGGTTTGGCATGCCTTGTCTTATTGGTAAAGTATGGAAGTGGAATCTGTAATCTTTGTCTATTAAATCCAGAATCCAGTTGTCCTTGGTTAAGATATGCCAGTTTCTTGAGAATAAGGATAATTTTCCGCCCAAAGGTGCTTCTCTTTGAGCCTTTGTAGACGGTATGAAAGTCAAGTCATTGTGGTTGTCCTTGTGGTGCAGCTGGACTGCCTGCGCCACTTCTTTGATTTGGTGGTTGCCATTGGCGGCCCCTGTAGGAGCCTCGGTATTGCCCTCTACCTCGGGCATGCCTGTTTTTCCCCTTTGAAACTTGTCAGTGTCTGGAAAGGACCAATTCTTTGAAGGCCAATTCCTGCTGAATCTGGGTGGCTGAACCTGGAGGAAATCTTTGACTGTCTCTACTGATTTAGCTTTTTCCTCAATGGACTTCAACACATCTTGTGCATTAGCACCAAAAAGCTTCTGTTTTTCCAGAGGTGCATCAAGTAACTTTACTTTAACATGGTCTGGCAGTGGCTGTTCTTTTAACCAAGCATGTCTACGTATAACAGCCCCAGTCATAGCTGCCCTACATGAAGCCTCCAATGCATCATAACCACACTGAAGAAAATGACTGCTAACCTGCTGAGTGTTATGTACCAGATCCTGCAATGCCTTTCTATCAATAGGCTCAGGAGAGGCTAGCTTTTTCTGTAAATCATCCAGTAAAAAATCCTGGTACTGAAACATATGAAAAAGGCAGTTAAGTGACCTCATGGCCAGGGTGGTAGAGGTATAAACTTTTTTACCCCATCTCTCCAGGGACCTAGCTTCCCTATCCGCTGGCAGTGGATTCTTGGCTGTGGAAGTAGCCACTCCCTTGGGGCCCTGTGAAATAGTTTCTAGATCCACAGAATGGCCCTTAAAGAGATGTTTGTGGGTGTCAGGGACCCTATAATATCTGTCTGGCTTGACAGGAGCAGGAGGGAGAGAATCAGGGTTAGCACTGGAGTCGGAGAAAACATCATCCAGGACATCCATAACTGGAGGGATATCTAAAGGTCTGTGCTGGGGTAGCTTGAGGAAGGTACGTAGCCTTTTCCTGGAATCAGAGAATTCCTGACCCTGCCATTTAAAATGCTCCCTCATAGAGTGTAGGACTTCACCGAACGAAATATCCTCTGGAGGAGAGGCAGAGGGAATTGATTCCTCAGCATCAGAGTCCTCATAGGCCTGGAAGGATTCTTCTTTGGTATCTGAATGCTCAGAATCCCCAGAGGCTTCCACTGAAGAGAGGTTGTCGGCCTGCTCAGTTCTGGGCCTTTTCTCTGCAGGCGGCTGAGAACCTCTGTCTGGGTGAGGCTGAGACCCCCTGATAAGAGAAATAAGATCTGCAGCAAGAGACATGATCTGTTTATCAGAAGAAGGGGCCTGGGCAGTAGGTTTAGGATGGGCCTTGGCCTGGCTGGCGGCCTTAGCACGTGCAAAGGCCTTGATGGACATGGATACAGGAGGCCTAGCTGCCCCACGTGCAGGAGTAACCTTGTCCACAGGAATGGTGTCGGGTAGATCCAGAACTTCGGTTTCTGGAGGAAAATCAACAACCGGCACCGGTGTAGACTCCGAGACCGAAGGACGTGTTAACGCTGTGTCGTCGGCCTGGAGCGGTTGAATTACCGCTTCCGAAGGGACCGAAGCACTCGCGGAGGGTTTAGGAGGAGTATCGGTGGAGGACGCGGGCCGAGGATGTCGGTCCCGGTCCTTTCGTTTTTTTGGTAGATTGAGTTGTCAGTTGCTCCGACGGCATGATATAAGCGAAAGATTCGCCGAAAAAGTCTTCGGCAAATTCTGCCCGGCGCCTGAGAGTGCGCTTATTAAAGCAAGCACAGGCAGAGACGTCGTGGTCTGGGCCCAGGCAAGGGAGGCAATAAGAATGGAAGTCCTTATGAGGTATTTGTTTACCACAAGACAAACAATTATTAACTTTCTCAATTTGTTCTGACATCGGCTGAGGCAAGAAAAAATGTTCCCCAACGGGGTACTTAGATTTTAGATGACTTCGGTACTGAAAACACAGGAGCTGACCGACCGGCACTTGCGAACTGCTTCTGCTTCGGGCACCGCGCGGCAAGAAAGACTGAAGAAGATGGCGCCGGCCGATGCCTTTATACTCCAGCCGTTCTGACGTCGGAGAGGAGGCGACACCAGCCGACGCCGGACCCAGACTTTGGAATCCGGCCGACCGAGGGCTGCCTGAGGCAGGACAACCCATATGTTATGACTGCAGTTGCATTCTTGAAGGACATCTAAAAATTCGGGCAGAGGCTTGGGAAGGGGCTCAACAGTGTCCAGTTCCTTCCAAGCCTGGCTGGAAACCAGGTCAATATGTTCATCCACTTGGGGGGAGTTATCAAAGATGTAAATGAGCTGGCCCTGAAGGCCTCCAGGAACACTGATTCCTCAGGGGATGGAGATTGGGAAGACCAGCCACCCTTCTGTTTGAAATTTTCAAGATGTTCCCAAAAGAGACATCATCAGGTAGTGATTGGGAGGATCCTTCTCCCTCATCAAAATCAGTGTCTTCCGTGACAGGCTCCTTAGGGGAGTCTATGTACCTCCTCTTACATGTTCTCTTCCAAGGGGCTGTCAAGTGGGATGTTCAACAGAGGTGTCAGAAGAGGTGGGTAATCCCTCTGAGGAACATTTGTGGAGGCTTCCAGGAGCTGGCCGACTTTGAGGAGGAGGAGGAGAAATAATGGGCTCAGAGCTTGGACACAAGGAGAACCATTGGTGAGGGATTCAAGATAAAGTACAGTTGTATACACTTACCATAAATGTAGATGTTCGAGTGTATTCACTGTTGCAGTTATCACATTTGGGTTATCTACTTGCAGTAGCCCTCAGTCGGCCTGATTATCAAAGTCTTGGGTCCTGCGTCGGTTGCTGTCTCATCTTCCATGAAGTCAGGGGTATAAAGCATGCAGCCGATGCCATTACATCAGTTTTTCTTGCCCCAGATGTCAGGTGCCCCCCTAATGGGAAGCAATTAAAAAAAGAAAAAAAGAAAAAAAAAAAAAAAAAAAATATATATATATATATATACACACACACACACACACACACACACACACACACACACACACACACACACACACACACACACACAAGAAGGTTACACCTCCAACAAAAAAGTAAATATGCCAAAAAGCTTTTAAGCATAGTAAAGGTATAGCCAAAAGAAGTCGGGGGCTGGAGGGAGGGTAACCAGGACTGCAACAGTGAATACACTCGAACATCTACATTTATGGTAAGTGCACACAACTGTACTATGTTCTTCATGTTTCACTGTTGCAGTCATCACATTTGGGTAGATTCTCAAAGCTAAGGATGGGAGGAGACATTTAGATAGGATTAGGACCAGTTATAAGGCCCTGCAAGACTGCAGTGGCGAAGCCAGCTCTGGATTTAGAGAAAATTGGTAAATGGTAATGCTTGAAGAAAGTATGTACAGAACTCCAGGTAGCACCTTCTAGGATGTCCCTAGTAGGTACACCTCTGAGAAAGGCTGTAGAGGTAGATGCAACCCTGGTTGAATGGGGTCTAATCCCCTGTGGGATAGGTTTTCCATGGTGCTTACAGCAGAAATTAATGCAATGACCTATCCATTTAGAAATGGTTTGCTTTGAAATAGCCTTCCCCTCTGCCCCTGCAGCAAATGCCACCAGCAGTTGTTCAGATTTCCTTTGAGGTTTAGTCCTGTCCAAGTAAAATCTAAGTTGTCTCTGCACATCTAAGAAGTTTAGCATCCTTTCCCCTTTGTTCTGTGGATTAGAAAAGAAGGTTGGCAAATGAATAGACTGATTAAGAGCCACACTGGATACCACCTTGGGCATGAAGGAGGGATTGGTTCTGAGGGACACCCTGTCCGCATGAAAGATGATGAAAGGCTCCCCTGCCATAAGGGCCTGTAGTTCAGATACCATTCTTGCTGAAGTAATTGCTAAAAGGAAGGCTGTTTTCCAAGAAAGAAATTTTAACTCTGCACTTGCAACTGGCTCAAAAGGAGGAAGAGTGAGTTTTTCCAATACAAAGTTAAGGTCCCAGGCTGGAGTTGGGGCTCTCCTGAGTGGTCTTAAGTTTCTGGCCCCTCTGAGGAACTGCTTGAGCAGTGGATGAGAGAAGAGGTGTGGTTCTGTGTTGTAATGAACTGAAATGGCTGAGGCGTGAATTTTGATGGAGGAAAAAGAAAGGCCCTTGTGAAGCATCTCAGTTAAGTATTGAAGAATCTGAGGTAAATTGGGTGCTGCTGTGTCCATCCCTTGAGCTTGGTTCCAGGCACAGAATCTTTTCCATTTTTCAGCATAAGATTTTCTAGTACTAGGCCTCCTTGCCTCCAAAATGACATCCTATAATTGTTTACTGAGGGATGGTAATGGAGAGATTAGGAAATTAGCCAGGCTGCCAGAGTCAGGGTTTGAAGCTGAGGGTGCAGAATCTGGCTCTTCTGCTGTGACAGCAGGGTAGGGATCTGAGGCAGGTGTCATGGAGCCAGCAGTGACAAACTGCGCAAGAGAGGGTACCAGTGTTGGTGTGGCCAGTCTGGTGCAATCAGCATCGTTCTCGGTTTGTCCTGTTTGATCTTTAGTAGTACTTTGGAGTGGAGAGGCAGAGGAGGAAAGGCATAAACTGATAGATTTTTCCAGCTGAAGGACAGAGCATCCACTTTCCAAGCTTGCTTGTGGGGAGTCCTTGTGCAGAATTTGTCCAATTGGTAGTTCTGGAGGAAGGCAAACAGGTCTATATCTGGGCTCCCCCCATTTGTTTATCAACAGGTTGAAAATCTTTGGTTCCAGTTTCCACTCGTGTGGGTCTATGAGATTTCTGCTGAGTTCGTCTACCAGTGTATTTAGTTTTCCTGGCAGGAACTGAGCCTGTAGATGCACTTGGTAGCGGAAGGCTGTGTTCCACAGAGGCATGGCTAATCTGCAGAGGGGGTAAGAATGGGTACCCCCCTGCTTATGTACCACATAACAGTGGTGTTGTCCATCTTTACCATTAATTGTCCTGGAAGAATGTGGTCCTTGAAGGCTGTCAGAGCATTCTGTACAGCTAACATTTCTTTTTGTTTGATATGCAGGTGCATTTGACTTGGGTTCCATTTGCCCTGAATGCACTTCCCTGCCAGGTGAGCCCCCCATGCATAGCCTGATGCGTCTGTTGTTAGGGTTTGGGCGGCAGGGGGTAGAGTGAATGGTAGTCCCTTGTTTAGGTGGTAGGCCTCTGCCCATCAAAGGAACTCTAATTGTAGGCAAGGTAGGATAGGGATCACTGCTTCTAGATCCTGAGAATGTTGACACCATAGGCTTTTTACATACCATTGTAGTTTCTTCATATGCAGTCTTGCATATGGAATTAACAGAATGCAGGAGGCCATGAACCCCAAAGTCTTGCAGTATTTGCCTTGCAGATAGCAGGGTTTTGGTGGCCATTAGTTTGAAGTAAGTTGTCAAATGAATTTGTTTTTCAGGCGTGAGGAAAGCCATCTGGGAAGATGTGTTCAAGCTTGATTCCAGGAATATAATTTGTTGACAGGGTACCAGATGTGATTTCTTTTCGTTTATGGTGTACCCCAGACAAGTAAGCACCTTTTGTACAAATGCCAGATAATTCAAAAGTATGTCCTGGCTTTCTGTCTGAATTAGACAATTGTCCAGGTATGGGTATATTTGAATATTTCTTTGCCTGCAAAATGCAATAACTGCAGCTAGGCACTTTATGAATACCCTGGGCGCAGTAGATAATCCAAAGGGCAGTGCAGAGAACTGAAAGTGCATGTAGCCTGCTATGAAGCGTAGGTATCTTCTGCAAGATTCCCTGACTGGGATGTGCAGGTAGGCTTCTTTTAAATCCAGTGTTGCCAACCAGGCATCTTTGCCTAGCATAGGAAGTAAGTGGTGAAGAGTTAGCATCTTGAATTTTGGAATCACTAAAAAGGTGTTTAATATGGAACGGTCCAGGATAGAACACCAAGAGTTGTCTTTTCTGGGTACCAGGAAAAGTCTTGAGTAGAAACCTTCTTTTTCCTCTTCTGGTACAGGTTGAATAGCCTTTATGCTTGAGAGAGAGAGTACTTGTTTTTGAGCCTCTACCCACTGATTTGGGGGTAGGTCTGGCCAACCATTTGGGGTTGGTAACATGTGGAAGTGAAATCTGCATCACTGGGAAACTATATTTAACACTCATTTGTCCTGGGTAATGAGTTCCCAGTTTTTTGCCTGCAGAGCAATCATTCCCCCTAAAAGAGCAGTCAGTTAAGAAGTGCTTGGAAGTTTTAAACTTGTCATTGAGACAGTTTACCATAAGGGGGGATCTTACTACTCCCTGATTTGGAAGTGGGTGCCCCCAACTGTTTAGTCCTGTGCGTACCCTGGGACTGAAGCCTGGGTTTCTGCTGGTTCTGAATTTGGACTGAGAAGGCCTGGAAGAGGCAGGAAAAGACCAATTCTTAGAGGGCCAATGCCTACTAAATCTTGGAGGTTGTACTTGTAAGAAATCTTTAACAGTTTGCATAGATTTAGTTTTTCCTCCTCCTTTTTAAGAACAGCTTCTGCTTTGTTGCAAACATGCGGTCCTGATTTAAGGGAGCATCCAGCAATTTAGCTTTAACATGATCTGGCAAAGATTGCTCCTTAAGCCAAGCATGCCTTCTAAGTATAGACCCAGTGACAGCAGCCCTGCAAGATGCCTCTAGTGAATCAAAACCACATTGCAAAGTATGCTTTCCAGCCTGTTCAGCAGAATGCATTAAATCCTGTAAATCTTTATTTTCAGCACAGTCAGGAATCAAGATAATTTTCTGTTTAAGCAATCCAATGATATGCTGCTGATACTTTAACATATGAAACTGTCAGTGTAAGGCCCTAATGGCCAAAGTTGCAGAAGTGTATACTTTCTTATTCCATCTATCCAGCGCCCTGGAGTCTCTATCAGAGGGGGTAGGATTTTTGGCAGTAGTAGACTTTATGCCCTTGGGTCCCTGGACTTGATGCCCTTGGGTCCCTGTAAAATGGTCTCAGGATCTGCAGTAGGATTTTAGAAAGGAACTTGTGAGAGTCAGGAAACCCTGTAATATCTATCAGGTTTTCTGGGAGCAGGAGTTAGAGAGTCAGGGGCCAAGCTAGATTCAGAAAAAGTATCATCCACAATGTCTAGTACAGGAGGGATAGCTAAAGGCCTGTGCTGAGGCAGGAGTAAGAAATCCTTAAGCCTCTTTTTAGAATCAGAGTAATCCTGGCTTTCCCAGCGAAAGTGCTCCCTAAGAGTATGCAAGGTTTCACCAAAAGAGAAAGCCTCTGGGGGGAAGCAGAGGGAATAAAGTCTTCTGCATCAGAATCCTCATAGGTAGATAAATCCTGGTCATCAGAGGAAATAGAAATTTCAGAATCCTGGTCAGAAGTATCCTAAGTAAATTCAGTCCTAGGTCTCCTAGAGGGGGAAAGCTGGCTTCCCCTGATTAAAGTAATAAGGTCTTCAGCCATTCTTATCATCTGTTTTTTAGGCATAGAGGCCTGACCATGCGGTCTGGCTGTCGGTTTTCAAAGCATAGATCGAGTTTTCGGCCTTGAAGAAGAAGATGGCATCGGTTTAATATGCAAATCAGTAGGCCTGAATACACCCTCAGAAGCCGGTGCCTGCACAGCGGCTCCAGACCCATCCAAGGTAGAGACATCCGCAGGTTCCACAGTTGAAGCATCTCGCGGCATACCGGACTCCGAATGGGTCTCAGTAGAGGCCTGCGAATCTGAAGTAGCGTGTATCAGGGGCTGCAAAAGCACCTCACTGAGTATCGGTGAACTAGCGACTGGCTTAGGATAATTGAACCGAGTACCAAAATATTTAGAAGCGTAAATATACCAACGACGAATAGTTCTTTGCTTAAATAAGGCACAAAACCGACAGCAAGGTACGTTGTGGTCAGGGCCTAGGAAAGAAATACAGTACGAATGAAAATCTTTGCGAGGTATTTGCTTTCCACAAGAAAGACAGTTATTGACTTTTACTGACATCGGTTGAGAGCAAGAAAAAGTTTCCCCAATGGGGTACTTAGCTTTAGTTGAAGACTTCGGTTCTGAAACTTGAAAACGAAAATTTCAGGAGTCGCCGACCGGCACTTGTGAACTGCTTCTGCTTTGGGCACTGCACAGCAAGAAAGACTGATGTAATGGCGTCGGCTGCATGGTTTATACCCCTGACTACCTGACATCATGGAAGATGAGACAGTAACCGACGCAGGACCCAAGAATTTGATAATCAGGCCAACTGAGGGCTACTGCAAGCAGATAACCCAGATGTGATGACTACAACAGTGAAACACGAAGAACATCAGAGGACAGCTCTCTGTACAAACAGAAAGCCCTTTCTACAACCTGGAAGGCTGACAGACATGGGGAAATCTCTCTCTCCCTCCTCAGAGCCAAACCTGCTGAAGAAGGGAGGTCGGGGCCAGCCCTGGATCCGAGCCATCCGGACAGAATCAGATCTGACTTGTCTAGGACTCTGAGGGAAAGGGATGGAGCCGACAGAGTAGGAGCCGAACTCAACCCATCAGACCCAGCACCGATCTCTCAGATCAGAGACCCTTTTAGATCTGAAGGTATCAGAGAAAGACTGGTCAGGGACACTGTCAGAGTTGAGGAGGGAAGCTTCCTTGGATCCGACACCGAAACTCTTGGGTATCTCGCATCCTGGGACTCCGAAGACAAGGGCTGGATCGAAGAAGGAGAAAGTATTGGCTGGGCAAGTACACTCACGGATCCAAAAGGGAATGGAGCTGGGAGGACCCATATCTGGATCTGAGCCCTGAGAGTCTAGATGGGCAGCTCCTAGATAATACACGTGCTTCTTATGAGCATCAAAGTTATGGATTTTATGCCAACAAGAGGAGCACTTCTTGAAACCCGTAGGTTTCTCAGGTTTGTCAGACATCCTAAAACAGAAATGAATTAGTAAACCCTAAAGAGAAAAGGGTTTAAATAGCCTATAGTATAACCTGAACAGAGAAGGTTATATTAAAACACTTTTTTTCTTTTTTAAATAAAGCTATATATGTATGTGTGTGTGTGTGTGTGTATATATATATATATATATATATATATATATATATATATATATATATATATATATATATAATATACACACACACACACACACACACCACGCAACACACACACAAACACACACACAGTGTGAGAGAGAGAGATATAATTATATACATGTATAGAAATCTAGAAAGAGTGATACCTGTGACAGGACAAACCAAAAATGGCACTAAGAAAAAGAGAGAGGCAAATGGCAGGAAAAGAAATTACCCTGACCCCAGGGAAAATTGGAGGAGGAAAGACAGTTGTCACTGCCGTAAGACTAACTAGAAGAAACAGCTATAACCCAAAGAATTTTAGCTAAATACACCAAAAAAGGAAATCACTTACTGCTCGAGTTTGGATCGTTTGTCTTACCTCAATGGCAGCAAACTAGACTTGAGGAGTTGGGGATGGGATAGAGGGAGGAGATTGAGATTTGGATCCGCAGTCTTGTATATGAAGCAGAGTCGGATCCATGGATTGGATCCTAGACCCATTTGTCTGGAAGAATGAAAAGGACAACAGATCCTATTATCATCTTTTTTTTCCTCTGCCATCACTATTGGAGCTCCTCTAGCAATTAGTATACTTAATCCTCTTTTCTGATTTCCCCTGATATTCTGCTGAAATCATTCCTTTATCAAATTCACATGCTCGTTTTTTTCCAAAGGTGTTGCCTAAGCATTGCTATTTAAACACTGCCTTTGTTAATGCAATTCAAAACTCTTATATTTTTGTCTATACCTGTAAGACCATTTACAGTACAAATTAATATGGATATTGAAGCCATTATAGACATTACTGTTCACACCTATTATACAAGACAGCTTTTCTGAATGTTTATTTCCAACCTTTGTGTAACATGCACAAACTAACCTTTGGCAGGGTGATCTTTTATATAGCTGTTTCTTGTAATTCCAATTTGAACCAGTCTGACATTTTTTCAAAACTTTTTGCTTTAATGAAAACCCTCAAACAAAAATTAAATACATTTTTGAACACCCCTTAACCTATTAACTTATCACAAACACATAAAACTGTGTACATCTTCAGTACTGGCTCTACAGTATCTGGCTCCTTCCATGCCCTGCTGGTGATGAGGTCTATCAGTTCGTCCACAGAGGGGGAACTAAGGAAGTAGATGGTCACTTCCTGAATGCCTTCGGGAACACGGACTCCACAGAGGACGGGGGTATGGAAGACCATCTGCCCTTCAACTTGAGGATTTCCCCAAAGGAAACATCCTCGGGCGGAGATAAGGGGGACCCGTCCCCTTCATTGAGGTCCATATCCTCTGGGAGACACTCCACAGAGGAGTCTAGGTGCCTCCTCTTGCACGATAGTTTCTGAGGCACCTCCTCCAAGTGGGGCTCAGGGGAGGACTCAGAAGACAGGGGAACACTGAGGGGGTTAACTCCTGCCTGAATGCCAGTTTGGGAGGGCTGACCAGGAGCAGGGTGATGAAGGTCCACTCTTGGCGTCTGAGAAGGTCCATGGAGAGCAGGGGAGGCCACTTTGGAAGACGGGAAAGTCCTCTCTACTACCTGGAAGGCCAAAGGGCTGGACAATGCCCCATCCCAACTCTTGCCAGGCAGGCCCACCTGAGAAAAGGGAACACAGCATACCAGCGCCACAAGGCCTCTGGATGGTAGCAGCCCCAAGCTGTCGAGGGCCGAAGCACCGATGGGCCAGGACAGATAAAAAAAAAACAGGACCGGAGCCACCCCCCAAGGACTCCGAGGTGATTGGTTGGGTCCAGGACCCTGTCTGCTCTAAAGGAGGACAAGCAGAACTGGTCATGGACTCAGACAGGGTGGAGGCCAAATAGGCTCTAGGCGTCCCCATCTCCTCCTCAATGCATCCCAGGGCCTGGAAGTCTGAAACCACCTGGATCGGGCAAGGAGAAGAAAGCAAAGGGGTAGGAGAATGGCCCCTGGCCAGATGGGCAGGGGACGCAATAACCCCCAAGTCAATCTGAGGTTTAAGTAAGGACCTCATCATCCTGTCCATGTCGGATGGGAGCAAGCTCCTGGAAGACCTACAAGAGGCAGAAGACCTAGCTGGGAATGGATGCCTGGATCCCAAGGACCTCCCATAACTCTCAGCAGATCGGCTTCTGCTCTTGGGAGCTGAACAGGACTGCCCCAAACCCAACAGAAAGTCCTCTATTACAATGGTGAGATCCGACATGGATCCCAAATCCGCCTGCCTTGGATCCAGGGACAAATGAGGGACAAATGAGGATCTGAGCGTCTGGAACATGCATGACTCAGATCTAAGCAGGTTGGATCCATGGAAAGTCTGGTTCTGATCAGATCCAAAGGTCTTGATCCAGAGGCCTTATTTCCGGGAGTAGCCTCCCGAGACCTTGGATCAGAAGGTCTCAAAGTGGAAGCCTAGGATCCTGGAGTGGAATCGCGTGACCTGGGACCCGATTTCGTCAGCTCAGACGAAGCCAAGGCTGGAGTTGGAACAGAGGAGCTAGGATTTGATAGCCTGGGCTTCTTAGAGGAAGATGATGCTGGAGCAGAGGGGGCCTTCCTCTTGTGGTCAGAAGGTCCCGACTTGGCCAGAGACTGGACCAACGGAACCCCCTGGACGAAACCCTTCATAAGTAGCTTGCTCTGACGCTCGATCAAAGCCCTGGGATTAAATGCGGCACAAATGTCGCATTCAACCTCCAGGTGATCAGCACCCAAACAATAGCGGCACTCCTCGTGCAAGTCGGACATGGACATCTTCCAACTGCATAAGGAGCACCTTTTAAAACCTGCTGGCTTCTCTGAGATAGCAGGGAAACAACTGAGTGCAAAAACCCAAATGAACATCAAAACCGTTAACAAGGAGCCAAGCCAAAGTCCAAAAACCGGCACAGACAATGAACACCACAAACTACAATACAATAACAAGAAAACAACTAATCTAAAGGAACTACCACACTTAGAGCTAGTAAACAAGAAAGGAGAGAAATCTGGCAACAAAAGGCTTAACTGCTACTGAAATAAGATAAATGGGAAGGGAGGAAGACTAATAACCTAATACTAAAAAACGAGAGCTAAGTACAAGTACAATTTAAGGAAAATAGCAATTTAGGAAGGAAAAATAAGCACTTATCGCCTGAAGAGACTCGAGCCAAGGCAATCACGTCTGAAGCTGAACATGGCAAACGAGATCTGGGGGGGGGGGGGTTTAGAGGGCAGAAAGGGATTATGGGAGTGGGAGCAGCTCGAGCCTAGGATTTGTCTGATAAGTTGCCAACTTGGATCCGATGTCGGATCCTACGACCCAAGAGTTTGGAATAGTAAAATGGATAACATCAGATCCATTTTTTTCAGCTATTCCTTCTTAGGAATACAGGACTCACTAAAGCAGGTCCCAATATTTCAAATAGTTACCACAAACTGTTGAAATTAAATCTTGCATAAATTATGTTAGCTGCAGGTTCTTTCTAGAACTTTAGAATATTTATGTGAGAGATATATTGAAGGTATCCTTTTCCTATGTACTTTACCTTACAGTTTAACTCTTTCAGCTTCTCAGTGTCTTCATAATGTCCTTGCAATTTGACAAGGAATTTAACTTCATTGCTGGGGACCAGAAGCCGGACTTATTCACCGAGTTGGAACTAACTGCAGTGGACATTCCTATTGTACACCACTTCCTGATGGGCTTGAACTTTTTCCGGATGCTCCAAACAAGACATTATTTTCATCCTTTCTTGCAGACTATCATAATGTTAAAGTAAAGTTCTAAAACAGGTTTCCTCCTCTTCCCAGGTTTCCTTAACTATAACAAACCATTCACTAGGATGCCTACCATAAAACAGTTCAAAGGGACTAAATTCTGTAGAAATATGGGGTACCTCTCTGATGGCATCAGATAAGGTAGCATCTGGCTCCATTTTGTTTCAATCAATCTCAACGACCTTACTTAACAAGGACATCAGTGTACTACTGAACCTTTTCACCATAACCTCAGTTCGGGAATCATAATTAGACATATTGAGTTGCTTTGTCTGAAAATGACGACAAAACTATTTTATAATTTTGACATAAACAGAGTGCCTTTGCCTACTGAGATTTCCTTGGGTATGCCAATTCATGAGAATAATATTAGTTCCCTACCACCACCCTTGGAGGTGGCCTTCCTGAAGTGAATGGAAATTGGGTGGCAAAATTTATCACAAGTACATACTGGGACCTATTACTGGATTTGACCAAGGGACCTATGATGTCCACAACTGCTCATTCAAAGAGCACCTCAATTATTGGCACTGGGGCTAGGGGACTAGTAAATATTGGGTTTGGTGCTGTTTTGTGACATTTAGGGTAGCTGGCACAAAAGTTTTCAATATTTCACATTAAGCTAGGCCAAAACTGCCAAACCACGAACCACTGATTTTGTCTTCTCCAAGTCCATATGGCCTCCTGACATATGGCTGTAAGGCTATTTTCATTATGTCCTAAAAGATTTAGGTATCAGCAACTGTCATCTAATGTTTTCTTTTAGTTTGCTACCCTACAGAGTAAATCATTCTTGCACCCCAAAGTACTGGCACATTTGTGGTCACCCTATTGAGTAGGCCTCTGTAACAACCCTAGATACATTTTGGCAGGCTTGACTCAGGGGGTCGTCCTCCTATTGATCTCTAGTAAAGTTTAGCTAGTTACTTGGACTGAGATCTCCTTCATTATATGTGCCTTGAGAGGAAAATGACTCAGCCTTTTTTCCTACTAATGCAGGCACTTAAGTGTTTGTGTTCTACTTCTCTGGGAGAAAGGGTAGCTTACTACAATGCTCCATATATTCTTCCTTACTTCCTTCTAGGTTGGAAGTCTTTTTTTTTCTTTATCATAGTTCGTCTCTTATCATATTTAGTCTCATTCTTAACCCGTTTTGGTTTTATCATTTCCCTAAGTTCTTGAGGTTACTCTTTCACTTTAGATTCATCTTGCATTTTTTCTCTAATCATAGATTCCTAGGACCTTATCTCCTTCTCCTCTTTTGTTGATCCCCCAATAGGGTCCTCGCCTCCCTGTATAAATTTATCTATACTTTGGTCTTTATAGGACCCAATACATTAACCGCAGGTTATAGGATTCTCCTCTGTGTTGATGTGGTTGTCGGCATCCTGTAAGACTATGGAGTGCGTTTTCCCTGTCTCTCTAGTGGGGGACACTACCAGGTTGCTTAGAACTGTCTTCATCTTACAGGGGAAATTCTCACCTACAATTATATCTTGAGTAAGATAAGGTTCTAAACTGTGCTTGAATATCCAGTTGGGTGACTGGATAGTACCTTCTCTCCACATGTATGCACACCAGCTCTATGCACCTAGGAGAGTAGGCCTTTATCTTACACAAGTGCAGAGTCTTCACCAATGTGATCATGCTGCCTGAACCTAACAGCCCCTGGAGTTCCTGCCCAACCATTATTTGCCTGTAACTCATAAGTTTCAAAGCAGCACAATGGCAATATGCATCTTCTACAAGTCTAGCAGTACTCTGATCACATTCCATAACCTCACTTCTGCCACTGACTCTCGGCTGCTGGAATGAGGTTTCCAGTTTATCTTTCTCTTTCAGATTTTTGTAAACTGCCCCATTCCCCACATCTGAAGCACAAGATAAGACATGTGGTGTCCTTTTGTTTAGTTTCCATCTTTGACATTTACCTTGTTAGATATTGCACTAAACATGTTTTCATAACATAGCACTTTCGCTGGTAACACTGCAAAACTGTCTGCACTTTGACGGTCAGTCTGATATACCTAATGTTTAACAGCAACAGGTAATGCCCTTTTAAGTCCATCTATTACCAAGATCTCCAATGGAACTTCTTTACCATTAAGTCCCTTGGGATCTAACTAAACATTTCCAAAATGTTTAGCTTAGATAAATGGGTTATTATTTTTGACATGAGAAAAAACATTCATGGAATTTGTTAGCTTGGGCTTTCAATGTGACCCCAGCCCTGGCCAACAAGCTCTTCATGCCAATGTCAAAGTCACAGCATTCTGCACTGGGAATGTCTGCATATGAAAAGACAGGTCCTCTCATGAAATGTGTTTCTAAAACGTATGACCAGATGCAACAGTCTCATCCTTCATGACCACAATTCTTTCAAAGGTTACAAGATGTGCAGTGAGATCATCATCACAACTTAGGCTTCAAGGGAGGTGTGGACCTTGACTGCCCAAGACATAGCTAACGTTAACACCCCTTTGGTAGTTATAGCAATAGTTTGAAGCAGCTGTGCCACTCAGTCTCAGTGACTTTATCTAAAAGACAAAACATGAAAAAGATTTACTGCTTCATTTGCTGTGGGGAATTAACAATCACTTTTGTTTTGGCAGTGACAGCTGGAATTGGTAAAGCACAGTCATATAAGTTGCACTTACCCGTAACAGTAGATTTGCAAATTCCTCACTCCTTGCCCAAGACACAACAGCCAGCCAGTTTTCAAATCTCTGGCTCCCTCCCACAAATCTACTCTGACTGCTGATTTGAACAGACCCGAGGAGGGAAAATGAGCAGTCACAGTGAAAAATCTTGACTTTCTTGCCTAAAAGTGAAGCAGCAGAATATTCATCTCGAACTAACCAAAAATGAGCAATGCAATACATCAAAAGGTGGGGGGGGGGTGTAAACTCACCTTGCAGATATCAAGATGTCACAGCAATATGTAAAACAGTTTGTCGCATTAAGAACTAAAGTTCATTGTGAGCTGCCAGTTCAAGAGGTGACTAAGGTCAGTTTTTAAAGAGCATTGTTGAGATCCCATGAAGGAGGAGGAATTTGCTTGCTAGAGGTCTCATATGTATTAAAAAAAAAGTTCATGAAAGGAGTATTAACAAAAAAGAAGGAAGAAAGAAAGATGGGGCTCCATTGGTAGACAAACAAAGACAGTAGCTAAATGCATCTTGATTGACACATATGCAAGGGCATCCTGAAGTAGCTCACATCAATATTTGAAGACCACAATGGACCATCTGTTTCCATTTAGGCACCACTTAGAAAACTTCATCCATTTATACAAAGTAAGATTTTTTAATAGGTTTTCTGTCCTCTTTTAACACCTACTACACATCCTCAAGAAACAAGTGCCTAAAAGGAGTCAAGATAGAATCACTCAAGCTGTCAATAGATGTTTCTCCAAACTGGGGTATGCCAGTCGACCTTGAGACTGTGTGAGTAGGTCCAGCATGAGAAGAAGTCTGTGTTAA
This sequence comes from Protopterus annectens, assembly GCF_019279795.1. Taxonomy (NCBI): domain Eukaryota; kingdom Metazoa; phylum Chordata; order Ceratodontiformes; family Protopteridae; genus Protopterus; species Protopterus annectens. The sequence continues at coordinate 1,047,985,977 of NC_056739.1, read as the reverse complement.
TTGGCCTTGGCCAACACCATAAACAGGGAGAATCAAGACTGTTTGGACTAAAAGGGGGTCACCACAATGATCTTTGGCATTTCTCATTGAACTTTCAGTAGTACCTTGTGAATCAGCAGAAAGTGTGGAAATTCATACAGAAACATTCCCGTCCCAGAGAACAAGAATGCGTCTGTCCTCCAAGCATGGTTGCAAGGATGCCTGGAACAGAATTTCAACAGCTGTCTATTTTGAAAGGAGGTGAACGGATCTATTAGAGGCATTCCCCACATCTGGACTAGATCCTGGAACAACAATGCCTTGAGCTTCCACTTCCACTTGTGCGGGTCTGCCCAGGATCCGCACACAAGTCTGTCTGCAACAGTATTCTGCTCTAACATGTCTGCTGCCTGAAGACAGAGCACATTGAGAAGCCCACTCACAGGCTATCATTGCCAGTTAGCACACAGGGTAAGACCTTGTACCCCCTACTTTGTTGAGGTATCACATCATTGTGGTTATGTCCATAACCACTAGAAGAGAACCCGGAATCCAAAGGTGGTGAGGGACTTTCAAGCAGTAAAACATTGCCAACATCTGCTAGATATTGATATGCTTCTGTGCATCCTTGGGTCCCCAAGTGGCTAGAACTTGAATCCCCATTTTTACAGCTCCCCACGCAAAGTTGAACAAATCTGACAGGACAGACTGTACTGGCAAACTGGGGGGGGGGGGGTCATGGATTGATACTCAACTGATCTCTGCACCACTGTAATTCGAGTCTGATAAATGGAAGTACTGGCAACTGGGATTCTGAGGAAAAAAAAGTGCTGCATCCACAATTTCAGACATACCAATGATTTATTTTCATATGAAGATGGGTCAGTAGCAAAATGAGAATCATGGAAGCAAACAGTCCTAATGTTTCTAGGAATTCTGTTGTCAAGGTGACATTCCCCTGGGAGGATTCCAGAAACACCATCTGGTATAACAGGATCATGTTTTCAGGCAGAAAAGACAGACTTTTAGAAGTCAATTCTGCATCTCAGAAAGAGGAGTCTTTGCAAGGGTATCAAACATGACTGTAAGTGGCTCAACTTGAACCTCAGTTGGAGAGTCAGGAAAATTCTTTATATACTCCATCCTCTCCACTAATATACAGTATAGCTCTGAATTTTCAGGCAGTGAATCCCTTTTGGCCCAGCCAATATCGGTTCTTCTTTTTACGGAATTGGCCATGGACAATTACCACAAGCTATCTAATTATCTAGCTCTACTAACCCAAGATACGGAAGTTTGATACCCCCAATCTATTATATCTTAAATTATCTGCCTGGATTCTGATACCTTTTGTTTTGCAACTATTTTTTTTTGTGCAGCATGTACTAATGCAGGCAATAAATTTTGCTACTAGAAAATCTTATTTTGACATGGAAGGCTTTCTTAGTTGGTGCCAATCATATAACCATGGCTCTATATGGGATTATGCCACTGGAGCTCAAATATTTGGGTGAGTTACTAGCCTCTGGCCTTCATACTACTTTAAGGTACATCTTCTGGCCACCTCAGTATATCTGCTCATAGATCATTCTCATTTCTTTTTCCTCAAAGTTTTCTAAGTAAACAGTTTCTAATAGTAGTTGCTCACCTGAAATCACTTTACCAACAGGCTGCCCCTTCCGGCAATGTTAACTTTCTTCTGAAATACATAACCACACTCCCATCTGAACCAGCATGTCTGCCATATTTAACATTCATTACATGGAAAAATGTTCTTTCATTAGCCTCAACATCTGCAAGATCAGAATCTTAGTTGCAGCCTCTCTTAATGGGTAAGCCATGTCTGGTTTGTATTTCAGATAGGGCATCTGTAAGAACAAATCCCTCACTCACACCAAAGGTATTTCAGAGTTTCTATGAATCAAAGTATTCATCTCCTACTGCTCTATCTTCACCCTCAGAGTAATCTATAGAAGTTTTGTGCCCACGTTGGTAATCTGCCTTCAGCTTAGCAGTTGGATTTCCTGGCTCCAAATAAGGAAAATGATAATGTGAGCACAAATGTGATTATATTTAACTAGAATAAGTCTGAAAAGGCAGCAAACACTAGACCTGGAATCACTTATCAGCTTGGGCATTTGAGATGCTGGAAAAGGGAGGATAGGCATGTCCATCCTGGAATTTGTGCTCGGATGTACCTCACAGTTGATTTCTGTGGAAGCTAGGGCCACACTGATGGCATTATTCATATTGAGGTCAGGGCAAATGCTGAGACACCATGCAGGAGAGGGGACAATACACGAGCACATTCCCTCTGAACAACTTAATTGTTATCATGCATCACACGACAATCTTCTATCTGTAGTTTAGAAAAAAATTGTCTTACATGAACAGTAATGGCTGCCAGCATAGCTCTCAACTAAACAGAATTTTGCAGATTGCCCTAATTTTTGCTTCATAATTTTGGTCTGTTCCTAATAAATTTGTGGTTTTCTGGCATATCATTGAGGACTAAAGTCACTAAATAATGACACACATTTGAGTTTCAGGTTTCACATCCTTCAGAAAATGCAGGCTAATGCAAAACAAACCTGTTATTCTATCAACTTTCTAAGTTTACTACAACAACAATATTTAAAATATGTCCCTGATTTTGTGCCTTTGTCCAGCCATTACTTTTGGCTTTGTCCAAAATTCTTGTACTGAGTTGAGAGGTATGTCTGCTAGCGTTTGCCCTTCATGCCACATCTGCTGAATAAAGATCAGTGTTCACTCACCTTAAGAATAACGGTCTAGCATGGATACTAACTAAAGTATTGATCAAATGGTTAAGAAATTAAATGCACAAGTTAATGGAAAGATGCATCCTATGTAATGCTATGCAATGCTGTGAAATTGCATTAGCAAATGATGGTGACTGGGCAATTATCCAAAAACATATTTGTAGCTCAAAGATTACAAGGTGATCCCTGCTACCTGGTATTATCTAGGCAGCGTTAAGGTGTTAAAATAGTCCAGAAGCTCTTATGAAATCTGGTGACAGCTGAGCCATAAAATTAATTTCTAGTCATACTGACTGACTTTAGAGTCAGATTTGGTGGAAGTTCAAGTAATCATGCATGTAGTCCCAGATAATGTCCAACTGAAACATTCTATTTTTAGTAAACAGTGATTTTGCATTATGCACTTACTGTCCTGTTCCAATGCATTACCTAATATTGTGTATACAAACTGAATTTTTAAATTATGCTGTTGCTGTGCTTTCTACCCGATATATCTATACATACAACACACAAATTTGCTAGTACACAAACCTGATTAATAAAATAAATAAACCAGACAATTAATTTAAAGTTTAGTACAAAGGCATATAAATGGTTATTGTGCACAACAGTTTTTAGGTATTTACATAAACATTTTAAATATAAGCAAAGGTTGCCAGAGTAACAAAATATTGGATGCCTGTTCCATGTTTGGGACCCTTAGTGTAGCTGCAGGGGAAGGACATCAACAGGAATACTTATGTTTCTAAGACAAGGTTTACTAGCACAACTGAAATGTATCTCAGGGAAGTAGAGTGGCAATATTGCAAAAGAACAGTAAAGAAACTGTAATGTTGTAGAATTACGATACCTGCACATAAAAGACAATTATCTATATTACTGTAGGAAGATACAAAACAATACCACAGAAAACAGCAGTGCACAGAATGACAATTTCATCATTAATCCTTTACCCATGTTGTTAGAACATGAAAACAATAAATGACATGACAGCCTTGGAGCAGGAACCTTTATTCTGTAGCCCTGGGAGGGAGGCAGCAATGGATGTATGTATGACTGGAGCAGGACAGACAAGTCCCAAATAGCCATAGATGCTGTCAGCTGTCTATGCAGGGCTAAACAAGCTCCAACATATTTAATCATGAAATCATGGGGGAGGGGTCAGCATCTTGGAAAGTACAGTTGTGTAAATTGAATTTATAACAATGGATGTTTGAATGATCATTGCTTTAATCGCCTTAGCTGTACATGTTATATCCTACCAAGGATATAACAGCCGACCAGCTTCCAAAGCTTCAGGGCAACTTCCATGTGCCCAAACTGTCAGGCAGCTCAAGCTGAGATGAATAAAAGACAAGTTTAGGCACAAAGTCACTAAGAACTTTCCTACCATCAGAGATAGGGAGGCTGACCCTGAAAGAACAATGTTAACAACAAAAAATAAAATGTTCACACCTTGACCAAAAAAAAAATGGATGGATGGAGTTAGTGGCTACTGAAGCAGTAATCATTTGAACATTTACTGCTATGGTAATTTCAACTTACACAGCCGCACTTCATTATTCATACTGATCACTGCTGCAGTAAACTTAGTTATATGGCTAGATTACCATAGCTAACTATATCTGGGTGGTGGAAGGAGAAGGGTCCTAGAAGCTTGATCTAGACCTAGAGAAGGAATCAAGCTTATAGTGTTTTGTAAACATATGTACAGAGGACCAAGCAGCGGCATCTAGAATACTTCTAGAACCTAACCCAACCCTTTCAAAAAGTCACAGTTGAAGGAAGGCCCTGGTAGTGTGCGCTGTGACCCTGCTTGGAATAGATATGTCACAGTGAGTATAAAAAAAGGTAATAACTTTAGACAATCATTTGGAAATAGTCTGTTTTGACATTAGGTTGTCCCATCTTCTTACCTTCACAAGAAACAAACAATTGATCTGAAGATTTGAAAGATTTAGTTCTGTCAGGATAGTACCCGAGTTGTCTGTGGACATCCAAGGTATGGAGTATCCTTTTCTCCCTCATGTTTAGGTTCAGGAAAGAAAATGGATGGATAGAGATGGATACTCTGGCTTAAAGTAAACTCTGATACCACTTTAGGCATAAAAGAAGGATTAGTTCTTAAAGAAACCATGTCCCTATTGAAAATGAGGTATGGTTAACTCACCATAAGAGCTGTCAACTCAGATACTCTTCTTGCAGAGGTCACAGCAATAAGTAAAACTGTCTTACATGTTAAGAACCATAAGAGCTGTCAACTCAGACACTCTTCTTGCAGAGGTCACAGCAATACGTAAAACTGTCTTACATGTTAAGAACCTCAAGTTAGTTGTATTAGTCAGTTAAAATGAAGCAAATGTTAGCTTCTCTGGCAGAAAATTAAAATCACAAGAAGGGGCTACCAGTTGTCTCAGAGGCCTCTTGCAAAACCCCTTTCAAGAACATTTTGACAAGAGAGTACATTGAAAGTGGGGGATCCATGGTCAGACATGCTGAAATGGCCAATAAATGAACCTTGATACAGAAATAAGAAAGGCCATAGGATAGTAAATAAAACAAATATTGTAAAACCATAGAACAACTAGTCCTGAATGGGTGCTGTTTATGTTGCTGGCACCAACTAGAAAACCTTTTCCATTTGCTAATATATGCTTTTCTAGTAGCAAGCTTTCTTGTCTCCATTAGTGCCTGCTACACATCCTCAGAAAACAGGTGTCTAAATGGAATTAAGACCCTATCATCCAGGCACTCAGCTGAAGATGATTGATGTCAGGGTGCATTAAACAGCCTTGTTCTTCTATGAGTAGATCCATGGTTTAAGAAAGCTTGTGTAATTGCCCCTGGTCATGTCCCAAAGCAGGGAGAACCAAGGTTGCTTGGACCAGATGGGAATCTCCAGAATGACTTTGGAGATTCCTTCTGAATCTTCAGAAGTACCCTGGATATTAAAGGAAAGGCATACAGAAACATTCGTATCCAAAAAAAAAAGAAAATAAATCTGCGTTTCATACGTTGTTGTATGGAGCCACTGAAACATAATTTTCACAGTTGATTATTCAAAGAGGAGGCAAAGAGGTCTACTTAAATGCCCCATAGAAGGATCAAATCTTGGAAGACCCCCTGACCTAGTTTCCATTTGTGAGGATCTGCCCTGGTCCTGCTCAGCTTGTCTGCTACATTATTTTGCTCTGACAGAATGTAGGATGCCTTTAGAGTGAGTGCTTAAAGCTATATCCCAAGCAGCTAACATGGCTAGTCTACAAAGGGGGTATATGACCTGGTGCCCCCTTGCTTGCTGATATACCACTTGACTGTGGTATTCACTGTAACCAAAAGATGGTAGAGCTGAGTGCCTCAATCAAGGCAAGCATCTCCTTAATGTTTGTGTGCTTGTGTCTGTCCTTGGTGTCCCAACTCCCCCTGCACTTTTATCCCTACTGAAACTGCTACTAAACAAAGTCCAAAGCGTCTATGGTGATTGACTACTTTGAAGCAGGGAGGAAGAAGTGGAGACCTGGATTTAAGGATATCTATTGTCTCCACCAACAGGTTTCTCTTCTGACAAACCCCAATACTGGGATCTGAAAAGATAAAGGGTGTTGATGCTGTGACAAAATTTCAGATACCACTGTATCTTTTTCATGTGGAGTCTTGCTAGGGTTATAGTGTGAATCATAGATGCCATGAGACCCAAAATCCTGAGGTATTCCCTTGCAGTGACTGGAGTCTGAGTGGAAGAACCTTAGAAATAGATCTAAATAAAGATTTATTTTTTCCTACGGAAGAAAAGCTCTTTGAACTGAGGTGTTTAGTTGACATCCCAGGAATACAATCTTGTGTGAAAGAGTCAAGAAAGTGTTTTGAATGTTCTTTTGGAATCCCAGCTTGTGGAAGAGCTATTTCCCCTGACAGAGAGATTCCTGACATTCTGAAAAAGACTCTACAAAGATAAATCTTCTAAATATGGAAAAATGTGGATACCCTGCAGCCTGAAATGAGCTATAACTGGAGCTAGACACTTTCTGAACATTCTTCATGCAGTGGATAGTCCAAAGTTTAAGGCATAGAACTGATAATGTGATCCAGACACACAAAACCCTAAGAAACATCTTAAGTCTGGATGAATAGGGATGTGACGATGGTTTACTATCATGCACTTAATTCACAGACAGTTGAGTCTTCATGTGCTCGAAACCATTCCGCGAAAGTCAGAATGCCAGTTTCCGGTATACCTGACACAAACGCTGAAACTCAAAACTCCCTAGTGCTCTGGACCCAAGAACGAGTATTAACAGGAGTTTGGAAGGGGGCAAGGTTGGACAGTTGGTAATGTCAGTTTTCAATGTTCACAATGTGGGAATTGTGCAGGTGGACTCGTCTGCCTGTGAGTCAAATTAATGATAGTAAAGCTATGAGGATAAGTTATCTTTTAAGTCTAGAGTTACCAGGAAACTTGAAAGAGGAAGAAGAGGCAACAGGTTGTGAATTGACATCATTCTGAATTTGGGCACTATCACAAACAGGTTTAGGAAAGAAAGATCCAGAACTGGTCTTCAAACAATTTCTTTCTTTGGCAATAGGAACATCCTTGATTAAAACCCCTAGGAAGGGGGAACTGGTTATATCATTCCTTGGGACAGCATGTAATTAAGAACAGATGGAAACAAAACAGTCTGATCTGCAGGATGAGGAATGACCCCCTGAAAAGGAGGAATTCCATCCCACTGCCATCTGTAACCCCGATGAATGATTTTCAGAACCCATATGTCTGAAACAATCTGTTGGCAGAGAGAAAAATGGAGATTTAGACTTTCGTGAAGAGAAAAGTGGTCAGGGTGGGAGGGGGTTAAAAGGTATCTTGAACAGTCATTCAGACTTGTTGGACTGTCCTTGGTTTTGGGAGGTTTGAAACTTCTTTTGGAACCCCTTATCACTTCTTAAAGGTCTGCAAATCATGTTCAATTTAGAAATTAATACATGCGTTAAAACACATAAGCATTAACAATTCTGCGATAAGGTCTCAGTATATTGCTGTTAGAATTACAAAACTATGAAATGACATTTCATTTAATGTTAAACAATCTAACAGCTTGGAAACTTAAGAAAAATTTAGATACACAGGCTGGTAAGAAAGGCCTACCTACCATATTTGGAGGAATCAGCATTTATTGATGGCCAATCAGCCTAAAATTATGTAATTGAACGTATAAACGTAACTGTCTTTTTACCGGAATTCTGTTGAGGCTGTTTTTTTTATTTTTTGCTAAAACTGGATGAGGAGAAAGAAAATCCCTTGGACAATTTGGAAAATAAGGGATGAAAAATCTTAAAGGAGATTCCTTGCATCAGCTTGCCCCGTTCATCACACTTCTTGATCACCTCTGCAGCCGAGGGGCCAAACACTACATTTCTATCCAAGGGAAAATTTAAAATCTCATTTTTTGCCTCATCCTAGAGGTTTTGAGACTGTAGCCAAGCAAACCTCCTTACAACTATATTAGTGGCCATAGCCCTGGAAAAAGTATTAACAGAGTCATATACACTTAGCAAGCAATGGAGTAGTGACCTGTGCAATAAAAGAAAACTAAATTATTTAAAGCAGATTTTTCTTTACAAGAAGAAACTATTTATTTATTTGCATTTGTTTACCGGGAAAGTCCACTAGGCCAGGCAAGCCCATAATTCAAAAAAGTTTCATAGAAATTTCATAAAAACAGAAATAATACAGTTTACACATATTCACAGTAGAGAGGGACAATAATAACTTGGTATAATACAGTGCAAAATACAACTAATAACAACTTGGTATAATACAGCGCAAAATACAACTAAATTCAGGATTCGAATGAAGTAGCATCAAAAAAGTATATGGCTTTGGCATTAAAACAGAACAGCCAGTTAGAATATATGAATATAACACAGTGAGAAAGGGATAGAGTATGTTACTTTTATGAATGCAAAAGGAAAGGAAGGAGATAAGAGTGAGAGAGAGAAAGGGAGGTAGAATAGGAAAAGTAAAGAACAGTGCCAGTAACTAGAGAGAAAAGAGAAGACAGAGGAATTAAAGATGTGGAAAGGGGAAAAGGTGGAGCAGTGGTAAGGAACCAAGAAGAAACAAGAGGAGGAGTAAATAAAATGTAAAATACATTAGGAGGTAAAGAGAAAGCTTTTATCACAAGCTAGAGTAAACAGTTTCATGGTTTTTATCATGTAGATAAAACTTTCCTCATACTTTCACAATTAGCCAGAACAAACTAACATATAAATCTGACAATTTAAAGTTCTGAAATTCAAAGTTGCAGAAGTATACATTTTTTCCCATAGCTATCAGTCTTCCATCCTTATTAGAAAAACTATGACAGGAATTAACTAAGTGCTTAGTCAACTAAGGCTATAGCTGCTGGGTTAGGTTTGGGAATAGTGTATAAAAATTTAAAAGACTGAGGAACTTTACACATTCTGCCTTTTAGGGACAGCTGTCTGACGTGCCTCTTAGCACAAGAAATCTTGACAAATCCTAAAACAATGGGGTGAAGAAAGCCCAAAAATAGGCACAGACTTGTAATATTACTTTTATAAACTTAGAAAGTTGCTAGAAAGTACAGTTGTGTACACTTACCATAAATGTAGATGTTCGAGTGTATTCACTGCTGCAGTCATCACACTTGGGTTATCTGCCTGCAGGTAGCCCTCAGTTGGCCCGAATACCAGAGTCTTTGGATTTCTGCGTTGGATGCTGTCACCTCTTCCATGAAGTCGGGTCGTTAGGGGGTATAAAACATGCAGCCGATGCCATTACATCAGTTTTTCTTGCCCTAGATGCCAGGAGCCCCCAAAATAGGAAGCTATTACATGGTGTGGAACACCTCCAGTAAAAAGTAAATACCCCTGCCATAAAAGATGGCTATAAAGAGGATAGGAAAAAAGGATAGAGAAAGCCAGGGGGCTGGAAGGAGGGAAACCAGGACTGCAACAGTGAATACACTCGAACATCTACATTTATGGTAAGTGCATACAACTATACTATGTTCTTCGTTTTTCACTGTTGCAGTCATCACACGGGTAGATTGCCAAAGCTGAGGAAAGGCAGTCAAGAAGAGTTAGGGCTGGCTAGCAGGCCTTGTAAGACTGCTGTAGCAAAATCTGGCTCTGGATTTAGAAAAAATAGGTAAGTGGTAATGCTTGGTGAAGGTGCGTACAGAATTCCAGGTTGCAAGCTTCCAGGATGTCACTGGTGGGGACCCCCATGAGAAATGCTGTAGAGGTTGAAGTAGCTCAAGTGGAATGAGGGGTAGATTTTCCATGGTGCTTGTAGCAGAAATGGATGCAGTGTGCTACCCATTTGGAAATGGTTTGCTTCAAAATGGCCTTGCCCTCTTCCCCTGTAGCAAAGCTGACTAGTAGCTGGTCAGAGTTTCTGAAAGGCTAAGTCCTGTCAAGGTAGAACCTGAGCTGTCTGTGCACATCCAAGGAGTGCAGGATCCTTTCCCCTCTATTCTGAGGATTGGGGAAAAAGGTTGGCAAATGGATGGATTGGTTTAAAGCCACACTGGATACCACCCTTGGGCATAAAGGAAGGGTTAGTCCTGAGGGAAACCCTGTCAGCATAGAAAACAATGAAGGGCTCCACTGCCATTAGTGCCTGTAACTCGGACACTCTTCTTGCTGAAGTATTAGCTAGAAGTAAGGCTGTTTTCCAAGAGGGGAATTTTAACTCTGCTGAAGCAGCAGGTTCAAAAGGATGAAGTGTGACCTTTTCCAGTACAAAGTTAAGGTCCCAGGCCGGAGTGGGAGCTCTCCTAGGGGGCCTTAAATTGTTAGCTCCTCTCAGGAACTGCTTGATAAGAGGGTGAGAAAAGAGAGTGGCTCAGTATTATAATGAGCTGAGATGGCAGAGGCATGAATCTTAATGGATGAGAAGGATAGGCCTCTGTGGAGCAGCTCTGCTAGGTAATCAAGGATTTGAGGTAAGTTGGGCACAGCTGTGTCCTTTCCTTGAAACTGACTCCAAGAACAATATCTTTTCTACTTTTCAGCATAGGATTTCCTAGTACTAGGCCTTCTGGCCTCAAGGATGACGTCCAGCACCCGTTTGCTGAGGGATGCTGGTGGTGTATTCATGGGATAAGCCAAGCTACAAGGTTTAGGGTTTGCAGCTGTGTATGCAAAATCTGTCCCTCCTGCTGAGACAGCAGGGAAGGTGTCTGATGTAGGTGCCAGGGTGGCACTGCTGTCAGACTGCATAGGAGTGGCTACCAGTGCTGGCGTGGCCAGTCTGGTGCAATAAGGATTGCCCTTGGTCTGTCCTGTTTGATCTTGAGTAGTACTTTTGAGAGGAGGGGCAGAGGAGGAAAGGCATAAACTGAGAGGATTTCCCATGTAAAGGATAGGGCGTCCACCTTCCAGGCTCTGCTGTGAGGGTTCCTGGTGCAAAATTAGTCCAACTGGTGGTTTTGGGGGGAGGCAAAAAGGTCCACCTCTGGGTTAGAAGTTTAAATGAGCTGGGGTCCAGTTTCCACTCTTGAGGGTCCAGTAGATTTCTGCTTAAGTCACCTGCCAGTGAATTTTGCTTGCCTGGCAGGAATTGAGCTTGTAGATGCACTTGGATGCTCAAGGCTGTGTTTCACAGAGCCATGGCTAACCTGCAGAGAGGGTAAGAATGAGTCCTGCCCTGCTTGTTTATGTACCACATAACTGTGGTGTTGTCTGTCTTTATCAGGAGCTGTCCTGGAAGGATAAGCTATTTGAAGACTGTCAGAGCATTCTGTACAGCTAGAATCTCTTTTTGATTGATATGCAGGGGAATTTGTTCTGGGCTCCATTTGCCTTGAATGCATTTGCCTGCCATGTGAGCCCCCCATGCATAGTCTGATGTGTCTGTTGTCAGGGTTTGGGTGGCAAGGGGTAGAGTGAAAAGAAGTCCCTTGTTGTGGTTGCATGCTTCTGCCCACCAAAGGAACTCTGCCCTTAGATAAGGTATGATAGGAATCACGGTTTCCACGTCCTGAGAATATTGACACCAGAAACTTTTTAAGTACCATTGAAGTTTCCTCATATGCAGTCTTGCATATGGAATTAGCAGAATGCATGAGGCCATGAACCCTAGGGCTTGCAGTGTTTTACTTGCAGATAGCTGGGTTTTGTTGGCCACTAGTTTGACATAGTTTGTCAGATGGACCTGCTTTTCTGGAGTGAGGAATGCCATCTGGGAAGTTGTGTTCGAGCTTGCTCCCAGGAATACAATTTGTTGGCTGGGCACCAGTTGTGATTTCTTTTCGTTGAGGATGTATCCCAGTGAAGTTAGAAGTCTTTTTACAAATGCCAGGTGCTGAAGTAGCAATTCCTGACTGTCTGTCTGAATCAGGCAATTGTCCAAGTATGGGTAGATTTGAATATTTCTCTGCCAGCAGTATGCAATGGCTGGAGCCAGGCATTTTGTGAATACTCTGGGCGCAGTAGATAAGCCAAAGGGAAGTGCATAGAGCCTGCCCTGAAACGTAGATATTTCCTGCAAGACTCCCTTATGGGGATGTGCAGATAAGCTTCTGTTAAATCTAGGGTGACTAACCAGGCATCCTTGACTAGCATAGGAAGAAGCTGTTGCAGTGTAAGCATTTTGAATTTTGGGACCACCAGAAAGGTGGAAAGATCCAGGATAGGGCACCAAGAGCTCTCTTTTCTGGACATTAGGAACAGTCTGGAGTAGAAACCCTGTCCCCTTTGTTCTACTGGAACAGGTTGAATAGCCCTGATATGGAGAAAGGAAAGTACTTACTTTTGAGCCTCTGCCACTGGTTTGGAGGAAGGTCTGGCAACCCGCTTGGTGTTGGCAGTGAGTGGAAGTAGAATCTGTATCCCTGGGATACAATGTTTAGAACCCATCGGTCCCGAGTAATGGACATCCAGTTTCTTGCATGAAGGGCGGGTTTTCCTCCTAGGGGCGCAAGTACTTGGGCATGGCTGGGAAGGATAACTGCAAAGTCATTGTGAACTTTTTCCTTAAGTGGGTGGCTTACCACTCCCTGATTTTGAGGTGGAAACACTCCATAGTTTAGATCTCTGCATACCCGGAGACTGTAGTTTTGGTGGTATGTTTCTCCTGGGTCTGGACTGAGAAGGCCTGAGAGGGACTGGAAAGGACCAGTTTTTTGAAGGCCAATGCCTACTGAATCTAGGTGGCTGCACCTGTAAGAAATCTTTGACTGTTTGCATAGATTTAGCTTTTTCTTCCATCTTTTTAAGAACTTCTGCTTTTGTGCCAGACAAACGCTCCTGATTTAATGGAGCATCTAGTAGTTTTGCTTTGACATGGTCAGGCAAGACTCGGTCTTTTAGCCAAGCATGCCTTCTCAGTACAGACCCAGTGACAGCAGCCCTGCAAGATGCTTCTAAGGCATCAAACCCACATTGCAAAGTATGTTTACTAACTTGGTTTGCAGAATGCATTAACTCTTGTAAATCTTTATTTTCTGCACAATCTGGAAGCAACACCATTTTTTTGTTTAATTAGTTCCATAATATGTTGCTGGTACTTCAACATGTGAATCTGGCAATTCAAAGTCCTGATGGCAAGAGTTGCTGAGGTAAATACCTTCTTACCCCATCTATCTAAAGCTCAATTCCTGTCTGAAGGGGTAGGGTTTTTGGCTGTAGTAGCCTTAATGCCTTTCGGTCCCTGGGAAATAGTCTCTGGATTCGCAGTAGGATTCTTAAAGAGAAATTTATGAGAATCAGGTACTCTGTAGTACCTGTCAGGTTTTCTAGGAGCTGGTGGTAAGGTGTCAGGAGTAAGACTTGACTCCAAGAAGACATCATCTACAATATCCAGGACATGGGGTATAGCTAGAGGCCTGTGCTGAGTCAAATCTAAAAATTCCCTGAGTCTCTTTTTGGACTGAGGATAGTCCTGGCATTCCCAGCGGAAATGCTCTCTTAAGGTATGCAAGGTTTCAACAAAAGAGAAATCCTCTGGAGGGGAGGCAGAGGGAATGGATTCATCTGCATCTGAATCCTCATAGGTAGAAAAGGGTATGTCCTGGTAATCAGAAGGGTCAGAGTCATCACACTCCTGGTCTGTAGAATCAGAACGAAATTTAATTCTTTGTCTTTTGGCAGGGGAAGGCTGGCTCCCCCTCATTAGAGTAATTAGGTCTTCAGCCATTCTAAGCATTTGTTTTTGTGGCATGGGAGGATGAGCATGGGCTTTTGACGTCAGTTTTCTAGGCATAGTGCGAACTCCTGACCTGAGAAACTCGGTAGTTTTAGTAGGAAATGAAGTTGTCGGTTTAATATGAATATCGGTAGGTCAGAATACACCCTCAGAAGCTGGTGCCTGCACAGTGGCTCCGGACCCATCCAAGGTAGAGAGATCCGCAGATTCCATAGTCAAAGAAGCATCTAGCGGCATACCGGATTCCAAATGGGTCTCAGCAGAGGGCTGTGAATCTGTAGAAGCAGGCATCAGGAGCTGCAAAGTTGCCAAACTGAGTGCCAGTGGACTGGCGACAAGCTTAATGGAAGCGTCGTTGACAGTTTTTGACCTATGCGGTCTGTCTTTGTGCTTTTTCGGAAGATAGGTAGTCGAATGGCTTAACGAAGCCATTTTGGAATACGGAGAACGAGAGCGAAAGAATTTAGCTACAAAAATAGCCTGACGACAAATGGTTCGGGCTTTAAACAAGGCACAAAACTGACAGCTAGGGACGTTGTGGTCTGGGCCTAAACAGGTGACGCAGTAAGAATGAAAATCTCTGTGAGGTATTTGCTTTCCACAGGCAAGACAATTGTTAATTTTTTCTGACATCGGTTAGAGCAAGAAAAAAGAATCCCCAATGGGGTACTTAGCTTTAGAAGACTTCAGGTCTGAAACTCAAAAAATGAAAATTTCAGGTAGCGGCCGACCGGCACTTGCGAACTCCTTTTGCTTCTGGCTCCTTCTCGGCAAGAAAGATTGATGTAATGGCGTCGGCTGCATGTTTTATACCCCTGACGACCTGACGTCATGGAAGAGGCAACAGCATCCGAAGCAGAAATCCCAAGACTATGGTATTCGAGCCGACTAAGGGCTATCTGCAGGCAGATAACCCAAGTGTGATAACTGCAACAGTGAAAAACGAAGAACATCAGTAGGATTTGGGTTCGCATGCATTTTCTGAAGGTTATGGTCTGACATTCAAATGTATATTATTTAATGACTTCAACCCTTAGTGATTTGCCAGAAAACCACAAATTTTATGAGGAACAAACCAAAAATATGAACAAAAATCTGGCCATTCTGCGAAAATATGGACAGTTGAGAGGTATGCTGGCTATCAGGAAAATTGCAGGCTGGAAGATACATGCACTCTAAAGCAGAAAGGGCAGGTGGAATGGGCGTAAGACTGGAAAATCTCCAACAACTCAGTATTTTCTGAGGGACTGAACATCCTCAGTGTTCTCCCACTAAAACACTGGGCCATTCTAGCAATAGTCCCAGAGAAAAAGATACCCCCCACAAAGAGAATCAGAAAATGAGCTCTCCTCTGAGTGTGAATCATAAATGGGGGAACAAAATCCTGAATCTGTCCCCGCTTCTTATTGATCAGATTCAGGATTTTGAATCTCTTCAGAAAAAGAAGAATGACTCTTTCTTTTACCAGAAACTATTTTACAAGAATGATCAATAGCCTGAATTAAACCCTGAGCCAGTCCCAATAAACTACTGCTATCCCCCCAAAAATTGAGAAGGAGTAGATACATGCTTGGTTTTCAGGAAAAAGGGGCCAACAATGTTACCAATGGCAGCCACTGCTTCCTCAGGGCTGGACACAGTATTCTGACACAACAGGAAAAAGTTCCCTGTTCCCTCTCCCAGGACCAACAAGAGTGTTTTTTTTCTTGCCAACTGAGGGGACTCCAACAGCTGCAGAGGATGTGGCTAACACCCTGTCTACACTGTTTGTAGGTGCTATACCAGTGGGACCTGAGGTAAAAGAGGAGTAGTCTGAAGTACAATAAATGGCCATAGCAGAAACACCCACCTGTGGCTAAGGCAAATGGCTAGCCTGCTTTGGTGGCAAAGGCTGTTTGCTTAACTTTTTCTTTTTGTTGCTGGAAGAAGGATTAACAGTGGGACTGGCAATCTATTCCATTGTGAAGCCAAAAAGGGTACTGCTTTCTCCTGGAAGATAAGCAGCAAATGTTGGTAAAACTACCAGCCCACAAAAATTACTTTTTTGATGGGGGGGGGGGACTTACTATGGCGGCCCCACAATAGAAAAATAAACACAATTTATCCATAGAAAATATGTTTTGAGTTAGTTTACACTACTTTTAAATTGACAGAAAAAATGAGTGCTCAGTTTAAAAGAATGTTACAGTCTCGAGACATTCAGATTAAACAAAACAATCCTAGCTTTAAAATAATTTACCTGAAGAGGAAAGTAACAAAACTTAAATAAATCTAAAAAAAATGGAACATAGTTTTTTTCCCAAAGAAAACTCATCTCCCCAAAGGAAAGCATAAGTTGACCATCAATCCTCAAATGCCTCAGAGGAGCATCAATACGAAGATCATCAGGAAGCACTTCAGGCGTGTTAAGATAGAAGGATGGCACTGACCATGGGAAATGATGTCGCGGGTTTGGGGTGTACTGGGAATTGCTTGCTATACAGCACAACATATACAAAAAACTCAGATGTTAAAATATTAGATATTTTATTAAGAAAAACATTATTATCAATAACAGTACATGATTAGGGACAATCAAAAAACAAACACACAAAAAAAGTATAAAAATAGGACAGTCATCTCTCAAGGTATTGAAATATAATCTTTCATATTACTAAACAGAAATCAGGCATAATCGTACAACATAGAATACAAGATAATTGATATTTGAGAAGTAAATACTTAGGCTTAGTTATATGTTTCAAGGAGCTCACAGTAACAAAAGGAGGAGTTAATATAAAAATGACTAAGCACATCTGCTCCACATATTGAGTTATCAAATTTGCTTAGATAAAGAGTGCACACCATGCTTATTTGTGATGTGGATCTTCCACATCATCAAGAAGAGCTTCACAGACAATTAAGATCTGCTGCCAAGTTCTGGACAGAATGACATGAAAGTACATACAATTTTGAGATGCTTTTCACTTTCAGTAGCAAAATACAATGCAGGTACAAGTTGGTCTAATGAAGAGCAACCTGGAAGCTATGAATTAAATGCAACATTGTAGGAGTTTGCTAGGGTATTTAGTACACTAGGAAATCAGTGATTTCCAATAACTAAGTTATTTATATATATAATATATATATATATATATATATATATATATATATATATATATATATATATATATATATATATATATATATATATATATATATATATATATATATATATATATATATATATATATATATATATATGTAAAACGATTCAGTTCAACAAATACATTCTACAGATGCAGAGCTATGACTATAAGACTAAGCAACATTTATACTTGCAATGTCAGCTGCTTATTTATATAAGGAAGTCTGCTGGGACACTTAACAAAAATAAAGTGCTTACAAAGGACATACCCACCTCTTTAGTGTGCTTTACACTAAAGTCTGGGTACAATTCCTGCCACAGAATCCAAAGCTAGCCATAAGGATGTACTACATGTTGAGGGTGTTAATGCAATTAACTATTTCTGTTAGGCAGTTTATCAGAAGTGAGTGGACTATCAATCCCACTATCTTGCTGCTGTAGTCTGGGATCTGTTACCAACTTTCTTCCATGTAATCTGGATGCCTTCCTTGTATCTGAACTCTGCAGAGTGGTGCTTGTTTTTCCAACAGAGCTAAAGTTACCTGAATCTGGACTTACACAAGCTTGAGATCTGTGCTTACTAACATGAGAAAAATGTTCTTTTTTGTGAAATGAAGCATTCCTCTTAGAATCATTAGTCTTACCATTCTGTCCTTCTGATATATCACCATGTTTCTTGCTATGGACACCCCCACTTTCTACAGCACCAGACGATGACTTAATGTCTGAAGCAAGAGACAAGACAGAGGAAGGCAACTGTGTGACATAATCTCTCAAAGGCACTGTTCTTAGTGATTGAGATGAATAAGCCTCATGACAGCTGCC